>NC_136491.1:92466032-92701032 GCF_053919585.1 Euprymna scolopes
AAAAAAAATAAGAAAGTTGCTGTTTAATTTTTACGACTTGCCCCTAGCGTATTATAAATGCCCTAAGCTCCCATGTTAAAAACGGCTTTCGGATTAAACACCCCTCAAACCTCGAAAGCCATTCTTAACATGAGGAGGTTGGGGGGGGGGGGGTTTATTCCAAAAGCCGTTTTTTACATGGGGAGGTTAGGGTGTTTATAATATGCTGGGGCAAGTCATAAAAATTAACGCAGTTGCTATTATTTATTGCAAAATTTGCTTAACATTTATTTATTTGACAAAAAAATAAATATTTTCTACAAACATTTAATAAGAAATACAAATGAACAGTAGTTTTTTTTGTTTTTTTTATGTTTTTTTTCTGTTGATATTCCACATTTAAAATTTTACTTTACTTTTCCTAGCATTGTTATTATTTGATCGGCAACGCTCGGCTTCATCCGTCTATTAATGTCATGTGCCGGTAAAAGCCAAGCCGAATGGTGAGAAAATAATTACACAACACTTAAAATTTAATTCATTGTGGATTTATTCAAACAGTCCTTTGGAAAATAAATATTTAAAATAAAGTGGCGCTTATGCACTTATGTTACCTTACTATTTTTTAAAATAGTATTTTCACGTTAAATTCAAGTTTTACAAAATCTTTTTGTTTATTAAATTGCTAGGTGAAAGTACAAATAACCTGGTCGGTTTCTAATGCGCGGAAAATCTAGCTCCTGAAAAAAAAAAAAAAGAAAGGTACTCTGGATAGTAACAAAAATAAAAAGTGCCTCAGTCTCGAAGGATTTCTCCTCTACTGATCGAAGAAAAAACGGTAAAGTGTAGTTCACCTTCTGTTTCTCTCCCCCTCTCTCTCTCTCTTTTCCTCTCTTAATATCTCTCTCCATCCATCTCTCCCTCTCCCTCTCTCTCTCAATTGATCTTTCTCTCTATATCACCCTCTCCATCTCTCTTTGAGCTCCTTTCTCTCTCTAACTCCCTTTATCTCTCTCTCCTTTCCTGTCTCACTCCCTCTGTTTCTAACTCTCCTCCTCTCTCTGTCTACCTCTCAATCCCTCTATCTCTCTCTATCTCCTTCTCTTTCTCTATTTCCCTCTCACTTTCTCTTTTCTAGCTATATATCTTCCTCTCTATTTGTCCATCTCTAATCCCTTATCCTATATTAGTCTCCTAAATTAATTACAGTGAATAAGGCATGGTCAAAACATGGATAAATCCTATTTTAGTCACCTAATTTACTGACTGTGAGAACAGAAGTTATTTGGAAATTACTGCTACCTTGAACAGCACCAGAAGTAACTGGTAAAACCTTTCTAATTAAATTGATTTTGGCAGCCATTCGGTGACAAAATGACGTAGCCTTAGCCCTTGCTGCATGCAGAATACCTGCGACCTTGCTACCAAGTAGAAAAACTATTTATTCTACTTTGAAACATTCAATTTTCCAAAAATCTCATGTTCGACATCTCCAAAACATCCAGTATGGGGAAAAATATTGCAGAAATGCAAACTTATTGTTTGGGATGAATGCACAATGGTATGCAAAAAATCACTTGAGGCTCTTGGTCGATCCTTGCAAGATTTGCATAGCAATGTCAGACCATTTAGGAATGCAGTAATATTGCTTGCAGATTTCAGACAAATGTTACCTGTAATTCCTCAATCAATGAAATAAATGCTTGCCTCAAATACTCTACTTTTTGGTGCCATGTGAAGACACTAAACTTAACTCAAAATATGCGTGTATAGTTGCAGACTGCTCGATCCACACAGAAATTTTTGCATCACTTGTGGGAAATTGGGTACAGAAATCTGAGTTAAGGGCGAAATTCTTTGACTCTGAACTTCTGTAATCTTATTACATCAAAAGAAGAGTTGGTTTAAAAGGTTTTTGCAGATATTCAAATTAATTATACGAATTCTACTTGACTGAGTGAACAAGATATTCTTGCAGCTCAATACAAAGACATCCCTGAACTTAACGCTATTATTCAACGTAAACTTCCAAGTTTGGTAGTAAAATACAAATCCATCGACACTGTTGTGGAAGCAGATAAAGTGGTTAATTATCCAACAGCTATATTTGCCAGGGATGCCACTACATGTACTGCAACTGAAAACTGGCATACTAATTATCATGTTGTGAAATATAAACCAATCCAAGCTTTGCAATGGCACATGGCTTGCAGTAAAAAAATTAACACAATATCATAGAAACAACAATCATAACAGGACCTTTCACATCAGCTAAAAAAATAGAACAAAAACATGCATTTTCTCATTTTGGAACTTTTTCCATTGCTCCAATTTCAGCCACAGCAATGCATGGCAAGGTACAGCTAGTTTTATATATATATATAGATGTTAACTATATATATATATATATATATATATATATATATTTATAGCTATGCTCAAAATTATGGAGCACCTATAAAAAACTTAGATAATAGTTTAAACCTACACATTTAAAAGTTAAGGATTGTACAGTGAACAGTTGAGAGCAAATGTAAAATATTTAACAGTAGATTGTAATATTTATTTGGTTTAAAGCCTCTCTCAAGAGTTTTAGTTGAGTTTCATACTAAATTCATTCCAATATTCAAAAATGATTCATTGTCATACTAAAGGTTGTTTCTTATTTTTCAGGTAATATTTTATTCCTGCCAGTGCTACAACCATATATATAATTGAAAATGCATCCAAAGAAGCAGCTTTCAGAGATTAAAAGAGCACAAATTATTGCTTTATCTGGTGAACGATATTCTCAGGCAGAAATTGCCAGAAAGGTGGAATCTGGACTACTACAAAAGCAACTTCTGTATTCACAATTGTGTGTAGGAAGTAGAAAGCAGGGAAGACCCAGGCTAAACTTCAAAGATACAGTGGAAACGGAGAAATATCAGAACCAACAACTGTAAAGATAGAACCAAGTGGAGAAGTATGATTATAGCCAAATAGCCTTGATAAATCTAATTCTTGTCTGTTTAAAATACTAATATTAAGTTATGAGAGAAAAGGGAAGGACATGTCTTAACATTGATTAATGGCGACAACAAAATTAACATCTTTAAAAGCCTTCTCTTTTTCAGTGAGGGTTCAATGACTAACTCGTTTTTACTCTTTTTCTTGCTGGTCACTGGACTAAACACACCTGCTCTTACTACGAACTTTCATTTGTTAATTGTTTACAATTTCTTTGCATGTTTCACACGGATTTTTTGCTTGTATTACTATTATGTGTATTTGGTTGTGTTAGGACGTGTTCATTGTTTACTTTTTGTGTTATTATAGTTTGTGAAGACAAACTGTGAATGAATGCATATTTATTTAACCAATCTTTTTTTGTCATCTTTTGTTGCCACCATGCCTGCATGTGTGTTTGGAATTATGTGAATTATGTGGAGATTCTCTTTAATTTCTTAACCACAGTTTGCTTTACTTAATAGAATGAAAGTTAGCATTACTATTGATGACATTATTTTTAATTAACAGAAATACAGTTGAGAAATTAATAAAATACAATATATTTTAGTTACTCATTCGCATTAAAAAAAAAGGATATTTAATATAAGTTAGAAGCATTTTAATTACCCTGAAGATTGGTTACAATGAGTGTAATGGTGGTTGCCATCATCTTGATTATTGTCATGAAGTAAAGTATGTAACAAAACTGGAAAGGAGCGAGTGTTTCTATATTTTAAACTTGAATTCAAGTCATTAAGTCAAATATGGTTCTTCTGGCCCAGTTATATACCTTACTCACAACCAATATTTATGGAAATCAAATCAAACGCAAAAATGTGTAAGTAAACCAAAATATATTGTTTTATCCTATTTCTCAACTATATTATTTCTGTTGCTATTAGTAATGTTTACCAAATATGAACGTCAAACATTTTCATTCTTTAGCTAGAAATATGATTTTACCTTTATTATCAGTGTTTTTATCAGACTTATCATCATCATCATCATCATTGCTCTTATTTTTGTTTTTTTCCGGCATATCTATTAAAATAAAATAAAAAAAAGAGATCCAATATTACTTTTAAATCCTGTCAAATCTAATCCAATATTAAACTCATAACTTTACAAGAGATGTGATATATGTCCAAACTATATGTAGGAAAGGAAATTTTGTTGGTTTGGTCACATTGAAAGAAAGAGTTATTGGGTTATTAGATATAAGATGGTTCAGTTAGCAGGGAAAGGCAAAAAAAAAACAAACAAAAAAGCATAGGAAGTGACGTGGATGGGTTTGAAAGAAAGAAGAATGATTAAAAATCTGGCTAGAGTTAGTTTTAAAATAGAAAAGAAAATGTTTAACATTACTTTTAAATCCAATCAAGTTTAATTCAAAACTCATAACCTTGTAATAGGTGTGACCTATGTCAAAACTTGATATATAGATTTTCACTTTTTAGTTTTAACAAACTGCTACCGCCACCTCCTAACATATCCTCTTTTAGTTCTATTGAAACCATAAATCTTCCATTCTCATCCCTGATATGAACTTTGCAAGTTAAAAGCTTTTAAATATCTGTCATGGAATAATATATCCTCTCTATGTTCTTAATTTGCAAATTCAAATAACTGGTGCCAGAGTGTCAGAGACTTCAATAAAAAAGTTACTGATAGATGTCAACCTAAATTTCAGCCAAGTTGAATAGGTCAGTCATTGACGCACTAATTGTGGAAGGTGATTAATTTATCGGACAATGAAAAAGATTCATATTATTTGGAATCTTTGGACTACTGTTCTCATCTTGAGTGTCATTTTCACAATGTTTTAGTCGATGTAATCTTCAACCTTCTTAAAGTGTATCTTGTTGAACTCAAGAATTTGGATGGAATTTCAAACAGAACCCTTTATTTACTTCACGGAGGTAGCATGCACCCATTCTGTCAGCCATGATTGGATAGAGGTTTTAAGTAATTCACAATAGTATTTTTCAGTTATCTACACTGAGAATTGAACCTTCAACCTTCAGGAGTATATCACTTTTACATTTTTCCAAGTACTCTCATCACTGTGCCATGGGTCCTTGCGGACTTTCCTATTCACAGAATTCTACAGCAATGCTGTGGTTTCAAGCTAGTGCCACCAGGCTTAATGTTGAAACTATACAAATAACTGATCCTCATTTAAAAAATTCAGAAACATAATGAAAAAGATATTTTTACTTTGGCCATCAAAAAGGTCAATAACTCTCCAAGCTTCACTGCAAGGAATTGTTTTTGAAGCTTATTTCTATTTATACTTTAAGTCATCCTCCTGTGTTCGAATCCAAGATTGTGTAAAAGAACTGTGTTATATTTCATTAGATACTGGAATCAAGGTGAATCTTCGACTAAGCAAAAAAGATACATATTACGAAAACAACCCTATTTGGGCAATCTTATAAATTTCAACTGCATTTGTTAAAGGGAGAGATTATTTTTTAAAATTCAGATTCTGTCCACAATTACATCAGATCAGAGACAATCAACCAAAAGGGATATTATTTTATAAGACACCATCATAATATCTGTATAAAGCTATCATTTGCTCATGCATTGTTGCCACATCTGAGCTGGTGCTTCAACCACTAGCCTCACACTCTTCGACAAGGTGCAAAAAAAAAATTTCCAACTTAAATAGATATTGCACTGTCTTTAAGTATGAATAGAATTAGGAAATATAACTAGGCTTCTCTGAAAGTTTGTCTCAAAGGTAGGCTCTCTTCATCAAGCTAGAAAACGTATCACATCTACATCTCTATAAAGCTACCATTTGTACATGCATGTCGTATCGTTACTATATCTGAACTGGTGCACACACAACAAGCCTCTCCTACTTGAACAGGTTGCAAGAAAGAATTTCCAACCTAACATGTTCTGTACTGTCTGCCAAGCTCCATCCCCTGTTGCATCACTACAGAGTTGCATCCTACACTTGTTTTACAAGTAATTCCATGGAATATACTCCAATGAACTTGCTGTACACATACTTCCTCAACGTAAATACCCGCAATTAACCTGACTAGCAGCAAAATCACACCCCTTCACTATAGAGATCTTTAGATGCGGGAAGATTTTCTACTCTTATAGTTTCTTTCCTTGAAATGCTTGCATTTGGAATTACTTTGCTGCTCCCTGTTTCCCTGATCATACCAACATGCAGAAATTTAAATGTAATGTGAATAAACGTTTTGGGGCCCAACTTCACCTCCAAATTTGCCTTGTGACTAAATCCATCCATCACAGTAGTATGTCATGCTTCAGTTGCAATACACTATTTTGTGACCAAACATCAGTAAGGAAAGAAACAGTAAATTAAAATATCAAAAGAAGAATCCTACATCTTTGCATAAGTATAGAAACAGTCAAATTCTACTCAATAATTTCCCGTAACTTTTGGTGTAGATATCTATTTTTGCCTGATATATAAGTATATTTTAAAGAGTTTATCTGTTAATTTATTTTGAACTGCCTGTGTTATTTTGTCAATATACATCAAATTTCAAGAGTAGATGAACACCTTTGCTTGACTGTAATTTTATATTATACTAGCTTGGCAATGCCCAATCATAAATTATGCATAAATATTATATATATATTTTATATATTATATTTTAATTCATACAGAAACTAAGGCATGTACATGTGAATATTATGGTTTTTCTAAACAGTTCACTTATTGTAAGTAAAAAAAGAAAGAAATACTCAACCTGAGATTGAAACCAAAACCTAAAGACAGTGAGTTAAGTATGATAACCATTAGGCCAGCTTCACAGGATCTTTACAAAGTATTTTCCAACCTACTTATTCTTAACATAAAGAAGCTGCCATGTTTCAAGGCCGAGCATGCGCATTTATGAAACAGTTGAAAACAGATAAAGATCCGATCACCCCCACGTAACAATTTTTCAATTTTTACACCTTAGCAGTCCTTTTTTTTTTTTCCAGATGAAAATGGATTTAAAAGTTTTCTACATGTTTGAATGCCCTATAGGCATCTCCAAACCGTTGTGTAGAACATCACCATTATACACATTAATTAGTGACGTCATCATTTTGTGTGTTTACTATAGTTTTGCTCAATTTCTACGGAAGATCATTTATGTAGAAATTTATGAATAAATAAAATGTACAATAAAAAAAAAATGGATAAAAAACAATATAAGACTTACCTTTTATAAAACAAATAGATTTTTAATTCAACTATATAAACGATAAAATTAATTTTAACCTGTTCTGTTGATACATGTATCTAAAGAAACTAGTGCTTACAGGCCTCTATACTTTTTTGGAAAAAAAAGGCACAAATTTTTATTATCACCTCTGTCATTTTAAATAATCAAATCCAAACAATTTTTTTTTAGTCAATTTTGCTTTGCAATTTTTATTATCTCAAGAGTCATATATTCAATTATATGAATATATTTTTTTATTATTGAAAACCTGTTATATAAAAAAATCTGTTTAAACTCTAAATCGCGTAATATTCGAATTTAATATCATTTTTAAAGCTTTTTAAAAATAATTATTTTTTAGAATTCTGTTTTTTTTTTTTGGCTGCAATTCAAATAATTATACCGAGAAGAAAAAAAATCAAGAAAAATTGTTCATTTTTTTTTTTAACATAATAATATTGATTTTATGTCCAATTTTATTTACAACTTTAGGGTAAGTGAACAAAATAACAGGATTTTATTTATATATATATAGTCATAATCATATTTATTGGGACGGTCCAATAAAAATCATATTTTGTTAATAAAATCTCATAAAAATGGTCAGAATCGAAGGTTATTAAGTAGTATCATATGTATTTTGAACTGCTCTTTCCGATGCAACAATTGGATTTCAAAAAAATTGAATACTAAAGAAATTACAAACGAAATTTCTAAATTATCATGTTCAAAATTATTGGCACGGCTTATTATTTTCATCTATTACCAATATAATTATTATTTTTATCTATTACCAGTATAATTATTATATATTATTTTCATCTATTGCAAGTATAATTACAACTAATTTCATGTTTGACATGATTACGTTACCTTTTTATATCCTTATTATGCTTATTTAATGTTAATTTTAAAAAGTTTTCTTTTTCAGATAATTTTTAGACAGCATTTGCTTTGAATTAATTTAAATCAAGGAGTTTTTGTTATGATTTAGACTAAGGAATACAGTGAAAACCTCAGGAAGCGTGTGATAGCATGTCATTCCAAAGGGGAGGATCATGATAAGATTTCTAAGAAGCTAAACCTTCCCAAATTCACCGTTCAAGACATCGTAAAGAACTTCAAATCACAAGATCACGTTATGAATTTGGAATGTCGGGGGAGAAAAAGGTTACTGTCTGTGAGAACAGAGCGAAAAATAGTTCGACATATCAACCAAAACCCAAGGATCACTACTGGAGAGATTGTAGAGGAACAGAGAAGCTCTGGAGTGAACGCGTCTCTACACACAGTTGGTAGAATTTTGAAGAGAGCTGGTTTGAAAGCATGTCGCCTGAGGAAGACTCCCTTATTGAAACCTGTGCATCTGAAAACAAGGCTAGAGTTCACAAAGTGCCATAAAGATGCTGCCTTCTGGAAACATGTTATATGGTCCGATGAAACAAAATTTGAGTTAATCGGCCATAATAGTGCTTCTTCTGTTTACAGGAAATCTGGCGAAGCCTTCTTGCCTAAGAACACCATACCAACTGTGAAGCACAGTGGAGGTAGTTTGATGTTTTAGGGATGCTTTGTTGCCACTGGATTAGGACGACTTGTTAAGTTCACAGGCATCATGAAAAAGGAGAATTATGTTAAAATCCTGAATGAAAACCTGAAGGACTCTGCTAGAGAGCTGTCACTTAGTCGACGTTGGTGCTTCATGCAAGATAATGACCCAAAGCATTTGGCTAATCTGACTAAGAAATGGCTTGAGGACAACAATATCAATGTTTTGGAGTGGGCATCCCAGAGCCCGGACCTCAATCCTATTGAACATTTGTGGAGGATTTTAAAATTGAGGGTAATGGAGAGGAAGCCCAAGAATCTCGCTCAGTCAGAGGATTATTGTCAGAATGGGCTAAATTTATTGCTGAAGAATGCTACAAGTTAGTGGAAAACTATAATAAACGACTACAGCAAGTAATTAAGGCTAAAGGCCATACAATCAATCATTAGAATTACGGTGCCAATAAATTTGAACAAGAGAATTTTTGAAATATCGTTTGTAATTTCTTTATCATTCATTTTTTTTTTTTAAATTCGATTGTTGAGTTGGAAAGAGCAGTTCAAAATATATATTATACTTTGTGATTTCCTTTGATTTAACCATTTTCTGAAGGATTTTTAAGACAAAACGAGGTTTTTATTGGACCGTGCCAATAAATATGATCATGACTGTATAAAAATAACTATTTTTATTATTTGATCTTTTCAGCTTTAAAAAATGTTGAAATTTTAATTGACCTATATTTTTTTTTTTTAGTTTTCGTAACATGAAATATGAGGTGTAGAACACCTAAAAAAAAATCCTTTAATATATTTAATGAAACCTACTTTTAATATATAAGTTTATTTAATAATCAATAAATATATGAAAATTTCAGGAAAATATGACTATTATTTGATTTTTGCTAGATTTTTAAAACATGGGTGTGTCTACGGGCTAAAAAAACGTCATTACATAGGAACATTGTTTTAAAGCGTCGAAAATGTAAACACGATTTTTATCTCACATGTTCATTATTTTTGTATGCTGTAAAAAATTTTTTAAAAATATTAGCAGTTTATTTGAAGCTTTTTCTTATAAATGGTAAAAAAGTTAGGATGATAATATTAAATTAAATTACAGTTACATACAGAGGGGATTAAAACTGTGGTGTGCAGTGGAGGTACTTAATGCCCTATATACAAAATTTTAAGTCTGTAGATCAAAAATTTGTTGAGTATAAAGGTTGAGAAGTGTCCTAACACACACATTCTCACTTTTATAGATATATAGATTATATACATGTATTTTATATATTATATATGTATTTTATATATATAGATTATATAAATGTATTTTCTATATAATATATAATTATAAATATATAGATTATACATATGTATTTTCTATATTATATGTAATTTTATATATATATATATAGATTATATATATGTATTTTATATATTATATATGTAATTTTATATATATAGATTATATAAATGTATTTTATATATTATATATGTAATTTTATATATATAGATTATGTATATGTAATTTTATATATAGATTATGTAAATGTATTTTATATATTATATATGTAATTTTATATTTATAGATTATATAAATGTATTTTATATATTATATGTAATTTTATAGATATAAATTATATAAATGTATTTCTATATTATATGCAATTTTATATATATAGATTATATAAATGTATTTTCTATATTATATGTAATTTTATATTAGTCCTCATGCGAAAGAGCAGGACACAAAATGCTTTAAATAATAATAATAATAATAATAATAATAATAATAGAATAACAAAGACTTTCGCTGGCGAGGACTACTATTGACCATAACCAGTTATACAGTCCTTTTGAAATTTTCATCTTTATTTTTCTCGTTATGTACTGAATATTTGTTAATGAAACCTATATGAAATATGTTCCTTATTAAATTTTAAAGATTTTCTATTCTGAAAGAAGTTTAAAAAAATTTAATCTAAAAAAGTTATTTTAAAGTTTTTGTTAAAAAAATTCAGATTTTCTCATTATTCAGACCTGTATTACAAAGAGAGGGCTGCAAAAAATGAGTTGTGTTGTGAGGAGAAATACAAACTGATACAGAGAGAATATTCAGACCTGTAATAATACAAAGCGGGAGTTGCAAAAATGAGTTGTGGTGTGAGGAGAAATACAAACTGAAATATAGAGAAGGAGAGTTTTAAAATATAATCTTAAAAAGATAAGATACAAGTTAGAAAAGCATTTCATCCAAGGCATGAAAATTTAAAAACATTATCTTTCATCAAGCAATTAATGATATAGATATAAAATTTTCAATTATTTTTTTTTAAAGTGCAACAGAATGTACATTACATAAAATAAATCTAAGGTAATTTTTTGATTCAATTTAAATTAAATTTTTATACCTTACTTTGTAAAATTTATAAAAGTGCAATTTGAAGATAAATAAATTTCAAATTGAATCTTGTACCTTTATTTTAAAGCCTATAGTAAAAACATTTTGTTTAACAATTTTGATGCCTTGGATGAAATACTTTTCTAACTTGTATATAGATTATATATATGTATTTTCTATATCATATGTAATTTTATATAGATTCACATGCAGAAATTTTTATATAATGTGAACAAGCATCTCACTGCCCAACTTCTCTCTCTAGATTGCCCCTGTAAAAACATTCACAGATTTATCCAAAACAAAAATAAACACAATTACACATTCATTCTAAAGATGTATTTGTTTCATGACAGATTATCATTCTTTAAAATATTCTCCCTAGTCCTTAATTAATTAATTGTAAAGAAAACAGACTGGTAATTTCTATAAATGATTGGCTAGTTAGAATAAAATATCGTTTTTGTCACTTATCATATCATTTTATATACGATGATATTTTTTTTCAAACAGTGAGAAAGCAAATGTCTTCATTTTATATATATCTGATTTATACTTACAACTGGTAGGCTTATATGATTCATCACTTGAACTGTTAATATCTAAAATTGAAAGAAAAAGTATTAAACATGATTATTTTGGAGAGAATTGCAATAAAAGTACGTTATATTTAGCATAAGGAAAACAAAAATATTTTTTTTTAAATTAAGTAGGAATGCCTTGTATATTACTTTGTATTATTAATTACTTATTGCCTTCAATTCACATGGCAAGATACAATTTCGAATTATGTTAGACCAGATGTAGACATTTTGTGGGAGAAAAAAACAACATTACTACTAGGGCACTCTTCTCAATCTGAGGTAACTAAGTAAAAAGACATTCAATTTTCTCAAAATTACAAACATCAAAATGTACCCTTGTTTGCACCTCAACGACATTCAGCGAGTGATGTCACTTAATTTAGCCGTTTAATCTCTGAGTCAGTTTCCTGCTGCTTAGTGGTCACTCTGGTGGTGGCTCTGCATGTTCACGGGTCCTGTCCGGCGAATTATCACCTCCCCCACGTTATCACAGATCAGGAGGAGGGAAAGCCATCTGGTACTGATCACCAAGGGCTGTATCATTGGGGAGCAAAGGTTATTTCAAGACAAAAGAGAAAATACAAAAAACACTACGACAACAGTCTTTTTAAATAACACAACAATAATTATTCAGAGACAAATTTTATGCATTGATCATCAGCTACAGTCATGCGTGGATGGCACTTTTTAATAAAGTCTGGGTGATTTTCAAGTGTGGCTGTCGCTAAAAGCTTAGAGGGTTAGACCTATAGCAATGAGTATTTTTCGTGGAGAAGCAAGAGAGAGTCTTTGTCTGGTTTGTTGCATCTTATTGGCAGCTTATTCTCTTGTTTTCTCAACGGCTGTCTGAGTTATATTTTAAAAAATAGGGCTAGGCTCCACCCCGCTTGCATACGATTCTCACTTATTGTGAATACACCATTGTCTCAACCCTCTTCCACTTACTGGTTCCCAATATGTAAGGGTCCAACCTTCTTTATTGGGATTGGCCAGTAGATTTGCTTTGTGCTTTTGTCTATGCTCCCCTTCATGGGACTTAAGCAAACACATCTTTTTCATTTTCCTCTGCTTTCTCACCCATGTTTTAATCAATGGATATGTTAGAGTGCAAGTATGCATGTGAGGTCTATAATACATTTTTGGCTTGGCCGTCCCTCTTCATCGGCTTTATGATGGTAATAAAAATAATCACTTAGCATTCCAAGTCTGAGAGGCTTAACATCATTTCCCCCAAATATTGAGGAGGTCAATAATCAGCCACTTGAGTTTTATTTGCCGAAAAATAGTGTTACAATTCCTTTAGAGTGAATTCAGCATATATCTCGCAACACAATGCACAGTTTAATCTCAGTTTTTAACTGCCTGTTTTAACTGTTTATCCGCTTTTATCGGGAGTGAAATATCAATCCTTTTTTTTCACGTTTTTCGTTTTCTAGCCTACCAATATTGCCACAAAAGTAGCTTTCTTTTCTATGCGATTCAAAATTAATATAATTAATAACTCCAATAATTCTTAATCTATATATATATATATATATATATATATATATATATATATATATATATATATATATATATATATATATATAATAAAATGTTCTTGATTTTCCCTGTCATCAACAGTTTTAACTGGAAACTTCTTTTACACTCATCACTTTAAGCAATTCTTGATAAATAATATTTCCCCGGGCAATACTGGGACACAGATCCCACTAATTTTTACATATAGTATAAATGAATGTTTTAAACCAGAGGTACCTATGATGTCAATCGCGATCGACTAGTTGATCACAGAGACATTGTAGATAGATTGCATGAAAACAAAAAAAGAAAATGTTGATGCTGGCAAACTTTCAGAACCTTACGGCAAAGCAGTCATGTGCACAGCTCGAGAGTGCAAACTAGGTAAGAAAATTGGCAATTGTCTGTTAGAGTTTAACGCTTTTAAGATCCCCTGGTGCAATCAGGTGGCTGCTGGCAAACCCTGACTGTTGCAGCAAAATGTGGAAAAGGCATGCTCCCAGTTCTGGACCTGTATCAAGGTGGTGATTGAAGCTGGCTACATTGAATAGATGTCAGCTCTACTACATAATCGAGTTACCTGAATTGATTTTTTTTCAATAAAATGTTTAAAAATAAAGCTGTAGTGTTGTTTTCTTTATGCCGACACATTTATTGTTCCACTCTGTATGCTGTATTTATATTTTCTTCAATATACTTTGTTTCACTTAATGCAGAGTTTGTATCATCCTTCTGGACCCTTTACCTCTCCATAACATGTTCTTCATCATAGACTAAAAATGTATTAGTATAGGTTATCATAAATTCAATTGTTTACAAAAAAAAGAAAAAAAGTATTGAAACCTTAATGTAATTACAACATAGATAACAAAATAGAAAGGAAGAAAAAAGAATCGTAAATATACAAATGTTCAAATTACCTTGATATAATTTAATTTTTTCTTCTAAATCTTTTCGCTTAAGTACTTGTACTAAATCAAAAAGTCTGTTTAAATTATTGGCATGGATATGTCGAACTTTTAGCAGCAATGACATAAGTTGAAATCCATTGTGACACATTTTAAATGTTTCTCTTGAAACATAAGCAGCTTTAAGGAGATATGCAACGATTTTCTGGACATCTTCCTCACCCATACCTTTAGCCAAAGTATGAAGCAAAATTCTGTAATAGAAATGAGAATAATATATAGAGTAATTACTGTTAAGTTTCATGTAAAAAAAACAAAAAAAAAACAGCAAAAGGTTGTTCTCGGTATTTAATTCATTTTGTAGCTGTAATTCTATTGCTAACAGGCCTGGAAATTGTGAAAGAAAAGAAAAAAAAAAGCTGCTGGAAAGACAAAGGAAATTGGACGAAACAGGCGTAAAAATGAATAAAAGATATTTTGGAATAGTCCAAGTCAGACGTTTTTTTGTTTACTATTGGATCATCACTTATCAAGGTCAAGAGCCACTCAAGAATAAGGGTTAATGCAATCGAATGATTATTAGCTGAGAAATGAAGAACACGATGAGAGTACTAAATTTGATCGATGGAATGAACTAAGTTTTGATTACTGATGGTTTATTTATTAAAAATATTTTTTAGGCATATTAAGACTTGACTATAAGAGGCTATTATTTAGGACCATGTTTACAAGAGACTATGTGAGCAGCAAGATTTCTGTTCACAATACATTTAAACTTCTATATGTTAGTGCACAGGAAACAGGGAGAGAATTAAAAAATCTAGCAGTTCAAGAGAAGAAACTATTAGAAGAGAAAATTTTCCAGCATCTAGGGACCTTAACATGTGAAGGGATGGGATTTTCTTTTTTTTTTTTTACATGGAGGTCACCACTTATCAAGGCCCAGAAACCACTGTTTATCGGAAAGGTATGTATGTTGTAGAGGCAAAAGTGCATCAGAGCACATTCCATTAAAATACTTGTAAAACGAGCACAGGAACGCAACATTGTAGTGATGGAATTGAGGTTGGAGTTTGGTTAATAGGCCTATTAGATTGGAGACTCTTTTTGGACCCTGTCTAAACGGGAGAGACTAATGGTAGATGCACCAGCCCAGATGTGGCAACAATACTCCATGCATAGCCAAATGGTGGCTTTGTAGAGATATAGGATGCTCTCAGGTGTGAGCAATTTTCTAGCACGGCAGAGAGAGCCCACCTTTGCAGCAACCTTGGCAACATCCTCAATGTATATTTTCCACTGAATATTGCTTGTGAATGTTAAGCAAAGGGGTTTGAACAATTTGTTGATGACTATCTGCAGAGAAGCAGTCCCACAGTAAAGTGTTCCACAGAGGGAAGTTCTGTTCATTGAAATTCCGTATGATGCTGGGCATATCAAGAAAGAAAAGCCTTTTTTCCATTGTGGTAGCTAGATGAGTTCTTGCTGCGAATGTCTTACAGGGTTGAACTGGAGATTGGAACAGAGTCAAGCTCCATCCATGGAAATAACGATAGAGTAACCATAGGCTATTAGTCTCTTTTGTGAGAAAAAAGATGCAGCGTAGCGATGAGATTATCATCAACTAGATTTCGAATAATAAAGAAAACAAAAATTCTGTCTCTGAAGCACGAAGAAATAGTCTGAATATTGGAAGACTTAAAGAAAAGGAGCCGTATGTCTTAGAATAGTCAGAGTTATTTATTTATTTATTTTTTATTCTTATTTTTTTATTGGATGAACTTTTTTTTTTTTTTTTACTATTGGATGGGTCAATGCCAAAAGCCATTCTAGGAGAGAGGTTAAAGAGATGGAATGATTATCAATCGAAAAATGAAGAGCACTATAGAAGTACTAGATGTGATTGATGAAATGAATTAAGTTTGATTACTTATGGGATGGTTTAGAACAAGTATTTGTTGATTACTATGTTATTATCTGTAGAGAAGCAGTCCCACAGTAAAGTGTGGCGATGAGACAGGGGTTGGAGCTTGGTTGATAGTGTGAGGCCTATTAGATTGGAAACTCCATTTTGGACACTGTCAAAGAGAGAGAGAGATTAGTGATGGATGTACCATTCCAGATGTGGCAACAATACTCCATGTATGGGCAAATGGTGACTTTCTAGAGATACAGGATACACTCAGGTGCGAGTAATTTTCTAGCATGGAGAGGGAACCCACCTTCTTTGCAGCATCTTTTGCAACGTTCTCAATGTATTTGTTCCAGTTTATGTTGCCTGTGAATGTTAAGCCGAGGAGTTAGGACAATGAGTTCTAAAGTACGGTGTTATTAGTCATGGCTATCAGTGGTTGAGAAGGTTTCTTGTAATTGTTAATTTATATTTCATATCTTACATTGAGATAAAACTCTGCAGAGTTAAATTTGATTGGATATTCTTGAGAATATAAATACTTCTATAATTATAAAATAAAGAAGATTTTGATTTTGGGATTCTGTTTCTGAATCTAAACTTGATTTATCCGAAACTTCAGTGGGTTTTTTTTTTAAATTTTTATTTGATATTTACATATTTTAGATTTTTCATTTCTCCTGCTCCCCACCTGCCTTGGAGCCCTATAAGGGAACTGTTGGAGGAACCTGTTCGGCCCAACGCAACAAGGATACAAGAGAAGTATACTCATCCTGCTGATGGACTCAAGCACTTGTGTTTCCTGTGTCTTTTCTAATGGCCTCATTTCTAGGAAAGATGTTAGTCTTCCAGCCATGCTTTATCCATTCTTCAAGTTGATTGGCCCTTCAACCAAATTCTACCTGAATATTTGGTCCACAGAGTTGAAATTTGATATATAGGGTATTTCAACCTGGAGCACACTTTCAATTTGGTTTTTAACAATGAAAATTTGCTCTTAAGGTATCAAAATTCAAAACAAAACAGTTGACCTTAGCAGCAACAGCAGATATCTTAACTGTAGTTTCTGAACATATATACCGTTCATTGGATAAAACAGGAGAGGGTAGAGCGGTGGCCCTTGATATATCTAAGGCTTTTGACAGGGTATGGCACGATGGTCTTCTAAGGAAAATTAGATCATATGGAATCACTGGAAGAATTCATAATGTAATTAAATCCTTCTTAAGTAATAGAAAAATCAAAGTTGTCCTCGTCGGTCGTACATCCAAACAATATGACATAAATGCGGGAGTACCTCAGGGGTCTGTCCTTGGACCTCTATTATTCCTGATATTCATAAATGACCTCCCTGATAAAATTGTTTCGGAGATGGGTATATTTGCCGATGACACCACTCTCTATAACAGATATGAGGGTAAAACAAATGAACACATATCCAAGGAAATGGCAGAAACTCTAGAGGATGACCTCCGGTCCGTAGTGGAATGGGGACAAAAATGGTTGGTCACATTCAATACTGCTAAGACTAAGCTTGTTTCCTTCAATAACTACAAGAAACCTTCTCTACCACCAATACCAATGGCCAAGAACACATTGCCTGAAAGTACTTCTTTTAAACTCCTCGGCCTAACGTTTATAGGGAATATGAACTGGAATAGATACATTGAGAGCATTGCCAAGGCTGCTGCAAGGAAGGTTGGCTCCCTCTACCATGCTAGAAAACTACTCACCTGACAGTATCCTATACCTCTATAAGGCAACCATTCGCCCATGTATGGAGTACTGTTGTCACATCTGGGCTGGTGCATCTGCTGCTTGTCTCTCGCTCCTGGACAGGGTTCAAAAGAGAGTCGCCAACCTGATAGGTCCTGAACTGTCATCTAGGCTTCAGCCTCTTTCCCATTGACGAGATGTTGCATTCCTCTGCCTGTTCTACAAATACTTTAATGGTGAATGCTCTGACGAACTGCAAACACTTGTACCTCCCCGACGTAACTACCCCCGACAAACCCGACAAGCTACTAAGTCTCATCCCTTTACAGTAGAGATCCCTAGGTGCAAGAAAGCCTTTTACTCCAATAGTTTCTTCCCCAGAACTGTGGGTCTTTGGAACTCCCTTCCGGGATTCTGCTTTCCCAACTGCAATGATATGCAGAAGTCCAAGTGTAATGTTAACAAACATCTTTCTGCTCATTTCCCTTCATAATGACCCGCTAATTAATTCCCTAATAGTAGCCCCCTGCTTCAAAGTGGCACTGTGCCTTGTTTGGGGTGAAAATTGAATAAAAAAAAAAAAAAAAAAAGAAAAAAGGTACATTGAATAAAACATTATTCCTGCTGTTTCTTGTCCACATGCTCAAAATTAAACATTTATAGTTCAAAGTTGCTTAAGTTTTTTTGTTTAACCTTTCTTATCCATTGGTCCATAGCTCAGATGGTAATGATGCTAGAGAGATAAATAGCGTCTATGGCTGGAGCGCTAAATGTTCTGGTTTCAATTCTAGCTGATGGTACTCAAGTCATACGTTTTTATAACTTTTGAAGCCATTACTATATATTAGATACTTTTAGGAAGTCTCATTTTTACGAGACACATGCCTTTGAAAATGTTTCAGCTTTTTAGTTTATCGTGTTTGACGAGAATGTTTTATCTTTCTTCTTGGTGCAAAGAACGTTCGGTGGTAGTGTTCTAGTGGCTTCTCAATGATAAATAAGTGATGTTTGAAGATGTTTTCGCTTGTCAGTGTGAAGTGACAGTTTTTTTGTTTTTTTTTTGCTTTTTTTTAATGCTCCTTTGTTTTGTTCATGAAGAGTATGCGGGCAAACTAAATTTTTGAAAGAAAAAAAAAAAAATTCTTCGGCAATGTGAAGTGTAGCGATACTGAAAGTTTGTGTTGTTTTTAAGCAGAAAAACGTAGATAACAAACAAAGTTGTCGTTGAAGGCTACGTATTCAGGGTTCACCAATTGAGTTAATAATGAACACAACAAAAGGAAGTCTCATTTTAACATTTTATAAACAACTTTGTTTGTTATCTTCATTAGTAGCGTGTACACGAGAGAAACTGGTGAGTATGAGAGTTCAGTGTTCGTGCACACACATGCTTTTTATAGTAGTCGTGAAAAGAGTTCCTTTAGTCAGGCCTGTTGAAGGAGAAAATAGTTCAGTTCCATTTACACATGTTTATAGCTAGTAGTCGTCAGGACAAAGAAGGTCAGTTAAAGGAGAAAGAAAGGACAAAGTCTTTAGTGTGTTTACGTATGTAGGAGCATGCGTCTGATAGTAGAGACAGGGCAAAGGGTTAGTGTCTCCTGGTAAGAAAGAATATGTGTGTGGAGTGCACGTGAAAGTACGTGTGAGTTTGAAGAGAGCCATTGTTAACTTGTTGTACTCACATTCAACCTGGGGTCAAAGCCCCAGGCTAATGTCTGCTGCCAGCTGAAGTTAGTGAGAAAGAGGAAGAAAGGTTTGTGATTTTGTCTTTTATGTATTTGGTCACGTGATTGAGAGCTGGCTTGTGATTGGACAAGTGGATTTCAAATCTCGAGTTGCGAGAATTAGCTTCCTGCCTGTGATTGTAGCGAGTTTCGGCTGCTATATACATATCAATAGAGAATTGGATCTATAATAATAAATACGAAATCTGCATGAATTAAAATATAATATTTATGCATATTTTACCAGGTGGAATGCTAGTCTCAAAGTTAGATATGTGTATATGCTTATATATTTGTATATAGAGGATTCACTTCTAAACTAATTAACCGATCATTATTTATTTTACAACTCAGCTGCTATGCGTAAGAAAGTTGTAATGTGGGATATATTTAGTTTGATTAAAGTTTATGTAAAGAGGATAAAAAGGGGATGGAAGCCCTTCATGAACATTCCAATACCTCCCATTATTCCGCCATTTTTTACAATAGGCATTAGTCATCAATTAATAAATGTTTTCCAATTTTCAATGCCTTTGAAATGTTTTAAATGGTTTTAGCGGGCATAATATGGGCACAACTCTCATTTAAGAATTGAAATGTACCAAACTTGCATGAAATTGTATCTATAGTCATTAGACATTAATGAAGCATGTGACTGCTGCCAGATTCATCTGTTCATAGGATACATGGGCTTTGGTATTTTGGCCCTTTACAAATCACAATGCCAGAATATCAAAGCCTAATAGTCCCTTGCGAAATTTGTCACTATAAAATGGATTATAAGAATAAAGTCAAAGTGATAAGAAAAAGATTGTTCTAGCTAGAGTAATAACGTAATGATAGTATAAGATAATATTAATAAGATAAATAATTATTTATTCATGCTCTACATAGCATAAGAACGAAAATAAGGTAGATGATTTAGTGATTTGGCCAGTGCCTTAGACAAAGTGATGCCATAGAAGGGATACCAAGCCCTTTTTTGAGATTCAACTCTGAAGAGATCAGGGCACTTCTTTTGTTGTTAGCCCACCTTTGTTGGTCAGCTCAATGTAGTAATTGTTTTTCTTTTAGCCCCTAAAAGGGTGAACATGTTTTCACAGCTGTGTATGTGCATCAGAATAAAATTATTCTATAAACATATGTAGTTGTTAGTTCTCTCACACATATCGTGAGACTAAGGAATCACAAGCAAGATTCATAGAATTTTAATTTCTTAAAGGTCCTTTAAGCCTTCGCCTAAAATGATGCAAACATGAAGAGTTGAGTGTTACTACTTGATTTTGCTGACATCCATCTAACTCATTTTCTGAAACTGTAATGAGCATGACTGGGCTATCATGATACTATTGTGCTATGGGGATATCTTAGTATGGCACCATAAAATCTAATTCATTTCTAAAAGCATCACCAGATTTCCAGGCCAAAGACAAATGTAAAAAGGAGTAACTTACTACTGATAGGTAAATGGTTTTTAAAAATAGTGCTTTAGTAGATGGAGGTCATTTTTCTGAGAATATAATTAATCTTTAATGTTCGCTGCAGTACAATCAAAATCACAACTAAGGAAATTAATTGTGACAGAAAGTCCAGAGCCAATGTCTCCAAGGCAATCTGAGGTTGTTAAAGAAATGTTCAGGAAACTCCTGTGATAGAATGGAACCATGCATATTGGCACTCGTCTTTGCCATGAACCATTTCAGCAACTTGAAGATAGGAATCTAATCTGCTGCATGACCGCTAATTATTTGCTTAGGCTTTGTACTCCACTGAGCACAACTCCATAATCGCCTAAGACTGCAGGATGCCAAATAAATTTACATAATGTATTTGTATAAAAAATACTGGGATATAAAACTATTAAAACATTTTCAAACTAATGTCCAAACTTATGAGTAGGATGAACCTATGGGGACCGTAAATTAAAAAATTTCCAAATTTACTCTCCCACCCCACCTAAATTAAAAAGAACCAGATCTCCACATGAACAAATAAATTTTCACAAATGTGTCAGAAGGGTTGAGATAATGTCACTAAACAAAGGTGAAATAGCATAATTGTGTGACATAGGAGTACACAACAGCCAACCAACTAGAAAATAAAAACAACTACGAACAAGAAGATTTTCCTATAAAACAAGCTCCAACACAAAAAACAGCTCTAATTTATTGAAATAAAATTTAGTTCTTATCCAGAATTATTTTTAAGTGAATAATGGGAATTCATAGGAATTACAACAAAAATCTAGTAAGTATTAATTATTGTTGAGTTACTTCCCTTTGTTTCTCGAAATTTTTTTTTCAAAATTATATGCGAGACATTCACTTCTTGGATACTCATCAAATTTTATTTTCTTATCTAAAAATAAAACTACTTGATCAATTTATGTGACTTTTGAAATATGATGCTTTCGGTTTGTCACAATATGTACATCATAAAGATTTTTCTTTATTTTTGTTTTTAAAAAGGGGAAATTCTGGACAAGAATAAAAAATTCTAGTGTTAAAAATAAAAGTAAAATGTTTCTTCTTTTCAAAGAAAAAAAACAACAATGCATATAATTTAACATTATGATATTATGTGTTCTTTGTGCCTCTGCCTTGATAACTTTTGCCATTTAGCCCATGTGCAAATGATAAGATAGATGGGGTAGGGGTGTGGCACAATGAGTTTAATTTATTATGGGGCGATTAATTTAAACAGCCAATCTTTTTACATGAATGCATGAATACTGCTAAATATTATTTTACAACTGATTTAATTTGAAAGATTATGCTTTATATCAAATTAAAGTTAAAAAAAACATGCGTTCATGTTTTTAGATGCCTCAAAGTCAGGGATTTCACAAGGATTAGAGGTAAGCTATTGCATTTCACTGAATTGACAGCTTCCTGGGATTTGCCATCAGAACTTTCAAAGATTAAACCCCTTGGCTCACTTGTTATGAATTGCAAAAGATAGTGGTGATTGAAACTCCTGTGGTTCTTATAGCTCTATATTCAAACTTGGACTATATTTTGTGGCCTATATTCTCATACTAGATAGCAGTAAGACTAAGATAAGAATATCAGCTTGATATTTTACAACCCAGGATCCAACCAAGAGATATATTCACAGCACAATAGTATCACAATTAATTACAACTTAACATTTGACCCCAGGGCACACTCATAGGTAAGCATGAAGAGTCAACCATTGAAATGTTTCAGATGTACAATATCTTTCTGAAGAATTTGTTGCTTAGCTGGTATACTCAAGAATTGGGCCATACTAGAGATGTGTAGAAGATGGAAAGTGTTTGCTGTTCGAGTGAAAAAAAATCTCTGGATAAGGTACAGAACCAACTTGGTTTTGATTACCATCTTGACATATTGATACATTGGTGTGAAAGGAGTTGTCGATAAATGTAACAAGATCTTTCATATTAACAACAATATTGAGTGGTTAAGGTGAAAACCGATGGTCAGAAGTAGGTGTGTGATTGTAAGCAAAGATACAAAGTTCAGAGGTAAATCCAAGTTTTAAGACCAATAATAAATAGAGGGATAAAAATTTCAGAGTATAAAAATACTAATGTAGTAAAAGGAGTTAAATAAGGAGTTACATTCGTACAATGTTAACAAAGACCAAAAAAAAAAAAAAATAAACAAAAACCAAAAAAAGACAAAAAAAAAAACATGTAACTTACATGAAACTATTCAAACCAGCAAAACTTTTATATTCATGTAGATGAGAAGCAAGTAGGTTCATGTTAAATGTATTACATCCTAATTGATGAGCAATATCCATTCGCCCAATCAATATTAAACATTCTGTAAGAAAATTGTATTTATCAGCACTGATAATCTTTTTTTCTTCCAAAGACTGTAGAAGATCAGTTATATCCATCTGATCAATGGTTCTAAATGGAATGGATCTCAAACACAAGAATTTAAATTGTTCAGTTTCGAATTCTGTCATGCCTTTCATCACTTTGAAGAGATCTTCAAAAGTTACTCTTTCAACATCACTCTCCATCTTGTAATCTTAACTGAAATTAAAAAAAGAAAGAAAAAACTAGACATATAAAAATCATATGAATAAAGCATCCTTATTTCAATATAAACAAAGTTCCAAAATTCCCAGGAAACCATCAACTTCTCAAGAATCCAACATTCAAACTCCTCAACCATTCTCAAGCAACATGAGTTGGAACAAGTGCATCGATGTTGTCAAGTCTGCTGCAAAGAAAATAGGCTCCTATTACAAGGTTAGAAAAACTTCTCCCCTCAGACAGTATCATATCTATATTAATAAATACAAAAGTTTTTACAATTAACACTTCTATTTTACCATCAAAAGAACTGATTGTGATTTAAATAAATAATACAACATATTTTGAAATACTCTCATATATGGTATCAATAAACAACTTGGATGCCTAATTTTCATAATTATTTTTTGAACAGTTTATTTACTGTTTGATATTATTTGTTTGTAATTTTATTGTTCTATTTTTGCTCCATATAACAATAGTTTTGTTGATATGAATAAGAATTAGAAGTATTTAATAAAAAAGGATAAATTACTAAAACATTTTGGTTCTTTTTCATTATTGTAGCAAAATTCGAAGATTGAAATACTGGATTTCAAGTGAAACCAATGGTATCTACTGAATTGCGTAACAATAATGAAAATATCCAAAAATTATGAAAAAATGATAAGATAGAAAATTAATTATTAATGAAAACATTTTTGAAGACAATTAGCAAAAATTAGGAAAAAAAGTAGGGGACAAGAAAAGGAAGTTATTTTTTTTTAATGACTTACTACATTTGGTTTTGAAGAAAAAAAGTAGGGGACTAGAAAAGGGAGTTATTTTTTTTAATGACTTACTACATTTGGTTTTGAAGAAAAAAAGTAGGGGATTAGAAAAGGAAGTTATTTTTTTTTTTTAATGACTTACTACATTTGGTTTTGAAGAAAAACAGTAGGGGGCTAGAAAAGGGAGTTATTTTTTTTTAATGACTTACTACATTTGGTTTTGAAGAAAAAAAGTAGGGGATTAGAAAAGGGAGTTATTTTTTTTAATGACTTACTAAATTTGGTTTTGAAGAAAAAAAGTAGGGGACTAGAAAAGGGAGTTATTTTTTTTAATGACTTACTACATTTGGTTTTGAAGAAAAAAAGTAGGGGACTAGAAAAGGAAGTTATTTTTTTTTTTAATGACTTACTACATTTGGTTTTGAAGAAACAAAGTAGGGGACTAGAAAAGGGAGTTACTTTTTTTAATGACTTACTACATTTGGTTTTGAAGAAAAAAAGTAGGGGACTAGAAAAGGGACTTATTTTTTTTAATGACTTACTACATTTGGTTTTGAAGAAAAAAAGTAGGGGACTAGAAAAGGGAGTTACTTTTTTTAATGACTTACTACATTTGGTTTTGAAGAAAAAAAATAGGGGATTAGAAAAGGGAGTTATTTTTTTTTAATGACTTACTACATTTGGTTTTGAAGAAAAAAAGTAGGGGATTAGAAAAGGGAGTTACTTTTTTTAATGACTTACTACATTTGGTTTTGAGGAAAAAAAGTAGGGGACTAGAAAAGGGAGTTATTTTTTTTAATGACTTACTACATTTGGTTTTGAAGAAAAAAAGTAGGGGACTAGAAAAGGGAGTTACTTTTTTTAATGACTTACTACATTTGGTTTTGAAGAAAAAAAATAGGGGATTAGAAAAGGGAGTTATTTTTTTTTAATGACTTACTACATTTGGTTTTGAAGAAAAAAGTAGGGGACTAGAAAAGGGAGTTACTTTTTTTAATGACTTACTACATTTGGTTTTGAAGAAAAAAAGTAGGGGACTAGAAAAGGGAGTTATTTTTTTTAATGACTTACTACATTTGGTTTTGAAGAAAAAAAGTAGGGGACTAGAAAAGGGAGTTACTTTTTTTAATGACTTACTACATTTGGTTTTGAAGAAAAAAAATAGGGGATTAGAAAAGGGAGTTTTTTTTTTTTAATGACTTACTACATTTGGTATTGAAGAAAAAAAGTAGGGGGCTAGAAAAGGGAGTTATTTTTTTTTAATGACTTACTACATTTGGTTTTGAAGAAAAAAAGTAGGGGACTAGAAAAGGGAGTTATTTATTTTTAATGACTTACTACATTTGGTTTTGAAGAAAAAAAGTAGGGGATTAGAAAAGGGAGTTATTTTTTTTAATGACTTACTACATTTGGTTTTGAAGAAAAAAAGTAGGGGATTAGAAAAGGAAGTTATTTTTTTTTTTAATGACTTACTACATTTGGTTTTGAAGAAAAAAGTAGGGGATTAGAAAAGGAAGTTATTTTTTTTTTTAATGACTTACTACATTTGGTTTTGAAGAAAAAAAGTAGGGGACTAGAACAGGGAGTTACTTTTTTTAATGACTTACTACATTTGGTTTTGAAGAAAAAAGTAGGGGACTAGAAAAGGGACTTATTTTTTTTAATGACTTACTACATTTGGTTTTGAAGAAAAAAAGTAGGGGACTAGAAAAGGGAGTTACTTTTTTTAATGACTTACTACATTTGGTTTTGAAGAAAAAAAATAGGGGATTAGAAAAGGGAGTTATTTTTTTTAATGACTTACTACATTTGGTTTTGAAGAAAAAAAGTAGGGGATTAGAAAAGGGAGTTACTTTTTTTAATGACTTACTACATTTGGTTTTGAAGAAAAAAAGTAGGGGACTAGAAAAGGGACTTATTTTTTTTAATGACTTACTACATTTGGTTTTGAAGAAAAAAAGTAGGGGACTAGAAAAGGGAGTTACTTTTTTTAATGACTTACTACATTTGGTTTTGAAGAAAAAAAATAGGGGATTAGAAAAGGGAGTAATTTTTTTTTAATGACTTACTACATTTGGTTTTGAAGAAAAAAGTAGGGGACTAGAAAAGGGACTTATTTTTTTTAATGACTTACTACATTTGGTTTTGAAGAAAAAAAGTAGGGGACTAGAAAAGGGAGTTATTTTTTTTTTTAATGACTTACTACATTTGGTTTTGAAGAAAAAAAGTAGGGGACTAGAAAAGGGAGTTATTTTTTTTTAATGACTTACTACATTTGGTTTTGAAGAAAAAAAGTAGGGGATTAGAAAAGGGAGTTATTTTTTTTAATGACTTACTACATTTGGTTTTGAAGAAAAAAAGTAGGGGACTAGAAAAGGGAGTTATTTTTTTTAATGACTTACTACATTTGGTTTTGAAAAAAAAAAGTAGGGGACTAGAAAAGGAAGTTATTTTTTTTTTTAATGACTTACTACATTTGGTTTTGAAGAAAAAAAGTAGGGGACTAGAAAATGGAGTTATTTATTTTTAATGACTTACTACATTTGGTTTTGAAGAACAAAAGTAGGGGACTAGAAAAGGGAGTTATTTTTTTGTTAATGACTTACTACATTTGGTTTTGAAGAAAAAAAGTAGGGGACTAGAAAAGGGAGTTATTTTTTTTTAATGACTTACTACATTTGGTTTTGAAGAAAAAAAGTAGGGGATTAGAAAAGGAAGTTATTTTTTTTTTTAATGACTTACTACATTTGGTTTTGAAGAAAAAAGTAGGGGATTAGAAAAGGAAGTTATTTTTTTTTTTAATGACTTACTACATTTGGTTTTGAAGAAAAAAAGTAGGGGACTAGAACAGGGAGTTACTTTTTTTAATGACTTACTACATTTGGTTTTTAAGAAAAAAGTAGGGGACTAGAAAAGGGACTTATTTTTTTTAATGACTTACTACATTTGGTTTTGAAGAAAAAAAGTAGGGGACTAGAAAAGGGAGTTACTTTTTTTAATGACTTACTACATTTGGTTTTGAAGAAAAAAATTGGGGATTAGAAAAGGGAGTTATTTTTTTTAATGACTTACTACATTTGGTTTTGAAGAAAAAAAGTAGGGGATTAGAAAAGGGAGTTACTTTTTTTAATGACTTACTACATTTGGTTTTGAAGAAAAAAAGTAGGGGACTAGAAAAGGGACTTATTTTTTTTAATGACTTACTACATTTGGTTTTGAAGAAAAAAAGTAGGGGACTAGAAAAGGGAGTTACTTTTTTTAATGACTTACTACATTTGGTTTTGAAGAAAAAAAATAGGGGATTAGAAAAGGGAGTTATTTTTTTTTAATGACTTACTACATTTGGTTTTGAAGAAAAAAGTAGGGGACTAGAAAAGGGACTTATTTTTTTTAATGACTTACTACATTTGGTTTTGAAGAAAAAAAGTAGGGGACTAGAAAAGGGAGTTATTTTTTTTTTTAATGACTTACTACATTTGGTTTTGAAGAAAAAAAGTAGGGGACTAGAAAAGGGAGTTATTTTTTTTTAATGACTTACTACATTTGGTTTTGAAGAAAAAAAGTAGGGGACTAGAAAAGGGAGTTATTTTTTTTAATGACTTACTACATTTGGTTTTGAAGAAAAAAAGTAGGGGACTAGAAAAGGGAGTTATTTTTTTTAATGACTTACTACATTTGGTTTTGAAGAAAAAAAGTAGGGGACTAGAAAAGGAAGTTTTTTTTTTTTTTAATGACTTACTACATTTGGTTTTGAAGAAAAAAAGTAGGGGACTAGAAAAGGGAGTTATTTTTTTTTAATGACTTACTACATTTGGTTTTGAAGAAAAAAAGTAGGGGATTAGAAAAGGAAGTTATTTTTTTTTTTTAATGACTTACTACATTTGGTTTTGAAGAAAAAAGTAGGGGATTAGAAAAGGAAGTTATTTTTTTTTTTTAATGACTTACTACATTTGGTTTTGAAGAAAAAAAGTAGGGGACTAGAAAAGGGAGTTACTTTTTTTAATGACTTACTACATTTGGTTTTGAAGAAAAAAAGTAGGGGACTAAAAAAGGAACTTATTTTTTTTAATGACTTACTACATTTGGTTTTGAAGAAAAAAAGTAGGGGACTAGAAAAGGGAGTTACTTTTTTTAATGACTTACTACATTTGGTTTTGAAGAAAAAAAATAGGGGATTAGAAAAGGGAGTTATTTTTTTTTAATGACTTACTACATTTGGTTTTGAAGAAAAAAAGTAGGGGATTAGAAAAGGGAGTTACTTTTTTTAATGACTTACTACATTTGGTTTTGAAGAAAAAAAGTAGGGGACTAGAAAAGGGACTTATTTTTTTTTTAATGACTTACTACATTTGGTTTTGAAGAAAAAAAATAGGGGACTAGAAAAGGGAGTTATTTTTTTTTTTTAATGACTTACTACATTTGGTTTTGAAGAAAAAAAGTAGGGGACTAGAAAAGGGAGTTATTTTTTTTAATGACTTACTACATTTGGTTTTGAAGAAAAATGTAGGGGATTAGAAAATGAAGTTATTTTTTTTTAATGACTTACTACATTTGGTTTTGAAGAAAAAAAGTAGGGGACTAGAAAAGGGACTTATTTTTTTAATGACTTACTACATTTGGTTTTGAAGAAAAAAAGTAGGGGATTAGAAAAGGGAGTTATTTTTTTTTTTAATGACTTACTACATTTGGTTTTGAAGAAAAAAAGTAGGGGACTAGAAAAGGGAGTTATTTTTTTTTAATGACTTACTACATTTGGTTTTGAAGAAAAAAAGTAGGGGATTAGAAAAGGGAGTTATTTTTTTTAATGACTTACTAAATTTGGTTTTGAAGAAAAAAAGTAGGGGATTAGAAAAGGTAGTTATTTTTTTTAATGACTTACTACATTTGGTTTTGAAGAAAAAAGTAGGGGATTAGAAAAGGGAGTTACTTTTTTTTAATGACTTACTACATTTGGTTTTGAAGAAAAAAAGTAGGGGACTAGAAAAGGAAGTTATTTTTTTTTTTTTAATGACTTACTACATTTGGTTTTGAAGAAAAAAAGTAGGGGACAAGAAAAGGGAGTTATTTTTTTTTTTAATGACTTACTACATTTGGTTTTGAAGAAAAAAAGTAGGGGACTAGAAAAGGGAGTTATTTTTTTTTAATGACTTACTACATTTGGTTTTGAAGAAAAAAAGTAGGGGATTAGAAAAGGGAGTTATTTATTTTTAATGACTTACTACATTTGGTTTTGAAGAAAAAAAGTAGGGGATTAGAAAAGGAAGTTTTTTTTTTTTTTAATGACTTACTACATTTGGTTTTGAAGAAAAAAAGTAGGGGACTAGAAAAGGGACTTATTTTTTTTTTAATGACTTACTACATTTGGTTTTGAAAAAAATGTCTGAGTAGAAACAGGAAGTTTTTTTTCTAATGAATTACTACATTTGATTTTGAAGAAAAGAAAAAAAAAGTAGGGGACTAAAAGAAAGGATGCTTTTTTTAATGACTTTGTACATTTGGTTTTAAACAAAAGTCTTTTTTGTCTATTTTAATGACTTTGTACATCTCGTTTTGAAGAAAACATAAGCGAATAGAAAAAGGGATTTTCATATTTTGTCAGTGTCTGTTGTGATTACTAATTTCATAGTTAGAGTTAGAGGCAATAATCCTCTCTCAATTTCAAATCCTATATCTGCTACCAGGATCAGAGTGTTCAAATATTTTGTAAGTTATATTTTAACTGAATCACCAGTATTATAAAATGTATGAGGGAGTTCATGATAGTACACTATAACCAAAGCAACAAAGTGTCTAAATTTGGAGATGGCCCAAATGGTCTCTCATTATGATGAGCTTCTATTTGAACTTTAATGGATGTAACCAGAGTGAGGATCAACAGGAATATTGTGGACAGTGTTACACCTTATATATAGCATCATAAAGGCCATGTCACCTGGATCAAAATGTACAAAGGAGTTCAGGATGGTGTGAATATTTTTCGATTGATTACTTTGAATGATTGGGATACTTTTTTAGATGTGGATTAATAGTTTGGATTATTTGGACTACTTTTCTCATCTTGGTTGTTAGTTTCACAACGTTAATCTAAAATTCTACAGAAGTTTTTGAGTTTGATAAAGATTCCAAAATTTCAAAAAACAAAAACTCCTGAAAAAGGTTGAAGATTAGATCAGTGGGAATCTTGTTAAAATAACCATCAAGATGATAATAGTAGCTCAAATAGTCTAAATAATGCATATCTTTATTTAGCTTGTCCTTTTAAAGATATATCAAATTGTTTTGGGTTATTCAATAACTAAATACAATACTTGCTGATCAACAACTGATAGCTATGGCTAATGAGACACTACCTGGAAGCTGTTCATTCAAACTCCTCAACTTAATGTTCAAAGGGAGTATGAATTGGAACAAATACATTGAGGGCATTGCTAAGGCTGCTGTGAAGAAGGTGGGCTCTCTCTACCATGCTAGAAAGTTACTCACACCCAAGAGAATCCAGAATCCTGTACCTCTACAAGGCCACTCTTTGCCCATGCATGAAATATTATTGTTACATTTGGGCTAGTGCATTTGCTACTAATCCCTCACTCCTAGAAAGGGTTCAAGAAAGAGTCACCAATCTAGTAGGTTTTGCACTGGCAACCAACCTCCAATTTCTGTCTCATCGACAAAATATTGCATCCCTGTGCCTATTTTATCAATATTTTAATGGAAAGTGCTCTGACAAACTCCAATCATCATAAACGCCATGTCACTTGAATCAAAATGTACAAGGGGGTTCAGAATGGTATGAATATAGTTGAATATTTGTAGCAAAACAAAAAAAAAGGTCTAACGAGACACAAAGCAAATTTCACTACACGGGTTGTATCAATCAAAATGTCTGATGAGATGCAGAGCACTGTTCACGGTACGCAAGTCTGAACGCTGACCCAACTGTTCCCAGCAACCTGCTTTTATCGTGTCCAACATGTCTCATTAGCAGGTGTCATGTGACCATGCGAGAACTGTATGAAATCAAGGGCTTTAAAAGATTATGGACGCCATTTTGGATCATTTGATTTTTCTTTCTTCTCTGCCCGCAGGACAAAAGGACGTGTTCGATGTGAGTGTTGATTATTTATTTATGGTTTGTATAGCCACACAAAGCACAAACGCATGGCCACTTGCTTCTTTGATGAACATCACAATATTTTGGATTGATTACTTTGGCTTAATTTGGAATTTTTTAGACGTGGATTAATAATTTGGATTATTTGGACTGCTTTTCTCAATATTCAAAAGGGGACAAAAAAATAATCACATTTTTTTCTTTTTTAATGCTCAAACCAAACAAATTTTCTTTCAATTAAAATTCTTGCGAGTGATTGGTTAATTTGAGTCACGTAAGACAAATCTTTGATTTTGATTGGTGATGGGCAGGATGGGATATAAAAAGTACTACCCTGGTTTAAATAAAAGACATATGCTGTTTAGGAGTAATCTGCCTTATTTTAATTTAGGTGACTAAATCAAAAGCAGCAGCAACAATAAATGATGATGATCACAACAGCTCCCAAAGATTTAAAACAATAAATTAAAATTAAAATTTTATTTTTAGTCAAGAAATACAATTTAAGACTGACAAAATGTTGGCAAAAAATGGAACAAAATATGTGAGATACTACAACAGTAACAACAGCAAAAAGTTTTCAATTGTCATTTGTGGGGAATTTATAAAGGTTGCGGTCATGAAAGAATGTGAGAAAAACTCAGCTTAAACATTAAAAGTAATTTTATGTTGTTTTCATTAAATATTGTTGATCTATATTATTATTAATTAATATTATTGATTTGGGTCCAGAATTTTGGTGTTGAATACAGATTGGCACATATGGCGGCATTTAAAATTAAAGAAAACACAGAAATGTCCACATACCAGTCATGGGATGAAAATGAAAAATTCCAAAAATCACATAATTCGATCAAGTATTTTTTTTTTTTATTCAAGAAAATCAAATTGGTAGACAAGGGCAGACAATCCTAATGAAGATGGAAATTGTCAAAATAATCACTGATTACCTCCACTTACTATTCTCTACAGAAACATGGTCTCGTCTGATATTTTTTTTTTCTTTTTTAACTACATAGGAGTCACCACTTATCAAGGCTCGGAGGCCACTCGAGGATAAGAGTTAATGAGTGAACAGTAGTCAATGGAACATATCGTAGTAATTGTTAGTAGAGGAAATTTGGTAAATTGGATTACTTAAGGGGATGGCTTATCAAGAATTTGTTTACACCTATCAGTAAAAAAATGGCAATTTTGTTTTTCGTGAATAAAAAAAAAGTACTTGCTCAATTTTCGTGATTTTTGAAATATACAATCCTCATTCCGCGACAAGTATGTACAATATAAAAGTTTTTCTTCATTGTTGTCTATCGTTACAAATGCCAATCTGAACAAGTGAAGCATACATGATCCCCCATGAGTGCACAGTGAACGAGGCATAAAAAAAATGACTAAGTTCAGCATTGCCCCCCACCACCACCACCATTTAGCCCCAAAAGTCCCCAGGGGGCATCAAATCCTGGTGAAAATGACCAAATGATGCAGTTTTAGACCGTAACATATGTAAATTTGTGTTTTGCACCATGCAAAAAAAGAAATGACTAAGTCCATCATTGGACCCCCCCCCATTTAGCCCCAAAAGTCCCCAAGGCCTTAGCATATTTAAATTTGAGCTCAGCACCATGCAAAACTGCTAACTAGACATACACAGAAAATTTCGGACAAATATGGTAAAATAGTCCCAAAAGTGGAGTGTTTTTATTAGCTCTAAGAGCCCCTAGGGCACACCCAAGAGTTATCGTGAAGTATAGACAACCAAAATTACATAAAAATCAGTTTGTTACAACCTTTCAGAAAGTTTTATAAAAATCCAAGGTATCAATTTTTATTTAATAAGCACAAAAGTGTCAATTTTACCCATTTAAACTCAAAAGGCACCCCTAGGGGTGCAACCGGAGTTTTCTCAGAAAATCTGTTCTGTTACTTTTTTACTCATATCATGTTTAATGTTTGTACAAAATTTTTTTAAATTCCAAGGCATAGTTATTGAGAAAAGTGCAGACAGACGAACAGAGAAAGGTGAATTTACAGGTCCAGCCTTCTTTTGTCGGGGGACCAATAAGCATCTAGAATTTTTCTTTATATGAAAAAGAAAAAAAAGAAAGAAAAATCTATATGATGTACGTACTTTAATTATAAATTATTAATTGCAAATTTATATGGGGGAAATAAGAGAGAAAAGGACATATTAAAAAAAGAAATGGTATCTTTCTTTCATTTTTTAACCTTTCTACAAAATACACCCAACCCAAAGGAGATAATCACCAAAAAGAAGCCCCTTTTTCTTAGAGTCGCCTCTTTTGCACTGTGTTTTCTAGAAAAAAAATGAAAACATACATAAAATGTATATCCAGTTTCGTAAAAAAAAATAGTGTTCACTAATAGTGACAATTAACAGAAGGATTCAGTTAAAAATTGAATCATAGGAAAGTCTTTAAAAGTTCCCTAGTGAGACATGAAAACTGACCATTTTTTTATAATTTACGAACACACCCTCACTCCCATGGTCTGATTACTTACAATACAGAGCTAACTCCTTTTCCTTAGTTGAAAAAAACATGGAATTTACACCTGACGGAGGTAAGTGGTTTCATTGACCAAAACATTGTGCCAATAACACCCAAGATGAGAATCATTGCCCAAACAATCAAAACAACACAAACATTCATATATCATCTCAGAAATTCAGAACTTCATTAAGTAAAGCCCTTTAAAATAAGTAAAAACACTAAAGCGTTTTTTCAGTTTGTTGTCTTTTGTGGGAGGAGGGGAGGAGAACTAGGTATATAAACACACTTTGCAATATTTATACTGCAATAAAAAGTATTTCCAAAAATTTTCTATATGTTTACAATGTATTTTCCATTAAAATTAAGAAATTTCTTTCTAGACTCAGCTTTCTGCAGACGGAATCATTTTCTCGTAGACTCATTACAAACATACATGCTAATCTCAACAACTTGCTTTTCTCAGAACAGAATAATTTTATTGCAGACACATTTCCGACCGACACAAACTAACTTCTACCAATTCTGCTAACACTGGTACACGCTTCCTAGACTCAGCAAAGCAATACAGTCTACGACCACAATCATTAACACTTACGATTCATAATGTCGCCTGTGACCTTTCCACACAATTATACTAGCTTCAAACTCTTTTTGTTGATATCTTTTTTATCGTAACCTCTTTCCTCCTTAGCTTCATCTCAGGGGAGTATGATGAGCCGCTACCCTTTTGAACTGATATGTTTTTACAAAGGTCACACACACACACACACACACACACACACACACACACACACACACACACACACACACACACACACACACACAAAATAAAAATTTAAAAAAAACATCCAAAACAGACCAAATATCAAGGTCTCATGTATGATATGAAAAGAAACTGGAATCTTACGAAGATATCAATCATACCAGTTATTATAGGTGCTACAGGGCTTATGAAGAAGAACCTGAAGTCCTATCTAATTCCTGGTGAACCAAGTGCAAAAGAGATCCAGACAATTGCACTTAAGGGAACAACAAGAATATTAAAAAGAGCTCTCGGTTGTTTTCAATAAAAAGCAGGGCAATGTTGGCAACTGGTTTAGCTGCTCTATACTCAGTGTTACAATTTTCAAAGGAAGAAAATAAAAAAAAAACTCTCAATTACTCACCAATTACCTGCCCTTGTCATGATTCCTGATTTGGCCAACAGGCAGTGTTCTCTTTTCAGTTCTATTCTTTTTACATATCTTTCTCTTTCCCGTTTAGCCGTTGATGTAGACACACACTTTTTGCACACGCCTCGACAGGGCATTTACCTTTCTCAAGGTAAGAATGAATACAAATGTTTCCCTTAACTCTTGCACATACTATGAAGATTCAATGCATATTTTAATGAATTCTTGTGATCACACGCACGTAAACATCCAGACACACGTATGCACAAAGAATACATACACACAACGAATATTCTAATTCCACACATGTATATACAATGAGCTTATATGCACAACAGACATTTTACTTCATGCATGATACACACACATGCTTGTACACAAACACACTCTGTATTGTTCAATACTTCTATGTGAAAATAATTCCCTGTATATATGTAAATATGTAACCCTGCCTTATCGTCCTTCCTTTTTGATGTCTCTTCTTTAAATGCACTCGGTAAACTTGCTCCTTATTGTTGATTGTTTATTACGATGACTCACCTGCTAATGGCGACCTCCGACCTTCAACGTAATAGTCTTGTTTTGTATTGTATTTAATAATAAAAAAAAGATATTGTGAAGCTTGAATTTAACCTGAAAAAAAAAAAAACATAATTTTAGAACATGTTACTATTTGCGACATGACAATTACGTAGGTAGCATTTGTTTTAAATGAAATTCAATATTTTTTCGTTATTATAATATAGAAGCACCGAGATTGCCCTTTTGAAATATTATTTTCAAGTTAAATGCAAGTTTTAAATCTTTTTTTAGGTATGCTTTACTGTCCACCATCCTTCGAAAAAGTGGTCAAAAAATCAAATATATAATAAATAAAGGTTACCAAAGGCAATATAAGTTATTCTTTTATCTTACTGGGTAGGTTTTTAGTGTTTTTACTTCATGTAAAATGTCTATTTGGCTTGAAAAACAAGCGTTTTCAAAGGATACCCAACAACAAACAAAAATATGGCTGCGTAACAAATACGTTGTGAGCACTTTTTCTTGCAGTCGCGTACCCTTTGAACTTGTTTGTTTTTTGAGCTGATTAAAAACACAAAAAAAAACGCCGAAAATGGAGGCATAATTTTTTTGTGTGTACCCCTCATCGTGCAATTTAAGGAAGTAGGTCCCGCAGACAAACCTCGTTCTGAAAAATCTGAACAGTTAGGTCATGTGACATGTGACACCGGTGCTTCTACCATTGTTGACCCTTTGAATGAATTCTTCATTATGTTCCACTTTTTCGTTATGTTTATAGTAATGAAATTTGAACTTTTTCTTCCTTTAATTCTTTGAATTGTTTTTTTTTGTTTTTTTTAACTTCTGGCTTAACTCGCTTTTTTTCACCTTTCTTTTTTTAGTAATAAATGCCCGCGTTGTTCAATTTAGCTTTACTTTTTCTGTCTTCAGTCAATGGAGGAGAAATACTTCTAGACTAAGGCAATTTTTATTTTTGTTCCCTTTCAGAGTACCTCGTTTTTAGTAGCTGGATTTCTCCACATTAAAAACCGACCTTGTGTCTATGCGAGCCTTTTCTAGTCTCACACAAAAACATGCGTTCACATCTCAAGCCATATTTCTTGTCATATACATACGCGCACACAAACATATGCACGCATGTACACACACGTACATCTATTCACGTTCGCTTACATACACTCACATTCACGTGTATACACACACATGTATGCACATATACGTGCACACATACGCACACATGGGCAACGTCACTTCCCCTTTGAAGGAAATCCACACATGCGCAAAAGATCACTGGAAACAACTATAAAAGCAAGAGCAATAAGCTGCTTCCTCCTTTACAACTCGCCTTCCGAGCTGAGTGGTCAACGAACCATTTCACCCTTTCGGGGCACGCGTACCACGCGCCTCACGCCACCTGCTACTATATGTGAGGCAAAAAGCTAACAGACAGTACGTACACTTTATACACTTTCTATCTCCATAACCGGGGTTGACTCTCTTTCTCTCTCTCTATCTACAACTTGATCCAGAGAACACCACCATGTAGTTGACTGCTAACATAGCGCGCAGCTTAACTGATATCAACCCTCTTTCTCTTTCTCTTTCTACATGCCGGACGGCCATTTCTCATTCCACTACATTACTCACTCCTCTTTCCATGCGCGAACAAACGTTGGTGACCCGAACGTGAGATGAACACGCATTTCCTTTTCCTTCTATACTACAAGTCCCGCAACAAACGATGGTGACACCCGCGCGGACATGGACACGTGTTACACCTAAAACATTCATTCTTCAACAGTAAATAAACGACACGTTTATTTTATCCAGCAATTAATTGAGTTTTGTTTCCTTCATTCCATTCGTTTCACTATTTTCTTTTGTAACGGGATTAGGATATATATATATATATATATATATATATATATATATATATATATATATCCTAGTCCTCTACATGTCTAACTCTGCCTTCGTGTGGAGGCAAGTAAATAGGAAAAAATATGGCGGCTGAAAAACGTTTTTCGACCCCAATAAAAACATTACAATACATTTAAACCCTGAAAAATTTCTGCCACGCGCCCTTGTTATTCTAAGTTAACAACTAGCACTACTTGTGCTTCAAGCTTTTTTTAAAAAAGTGCTTTAAAATAGTAAAAACACTAAAGCTTTTTAAGTTTGTTGTCTCAAAGAACCAAGTATATAAACACTTTGCAATATTTTTCAATAAGTATATACAAAAAAAAATTCTTTATGTTTACAATCAATTTTTTTTTTTTTTTTTTTTTTTTTTTTTTACAAAGGTATCACCACATTATCAAGGCCCAGAGGCCACTCAAGGATAAGGGTTAAAGAGTGTACAGTAGAAATTGGTCAATATAGTAATCATTAGTAATGAAAATTTGGTAAATTTAATAACTTATATGGAACGGCTCATCAAGAACTTATTTACTTTAGACTTGAACACAACCATATTGTAGTCAGCCGGAAAGCAGGAAAACGGAAGACAATTCCATAGGCGTGCAGTTCTAAGAAAGAAGCTTTGTTCATGGAATCTACGTTTAGGTTTAGGCACAGATAAAGAGTGGGGGAAATTATTGATAGTGTTTACAGCTAGACGAGTGTTTCTTGTGAAAGTTTGGCGAGGGGGGACCATAGATTGAAGCTCAGTTGAACACTTTCCATGAAAATAACGATACATCAGAGACAAACTCGCAACATCTCTTCTGTGAGATAGAGGTTGCAAAGAGGAGAAAAGGACATCTCCTACGAGGCTACGAAGTCTATTTTGAACTCTATCAAGGCAGGACAAGTCCTTTCTAGCAGCTCCTGCCCAGATGTGGCAACAGTATTCCATCCTTGGACGTACCTGGCTCTTATATAGGTAGAGAATAGCATCAGTAGTGAGATATCTACTGGATCGATAGAAAGATCCCACCATTTTTCCAGCGGCCTTGGCAACAGATTTGATATACGTGTTCCATTTAAGATCAGGAGTAATGGTCAAGCCCAGAAGCTTGTCAAAACTTGAGGCCTCCTGAAGACGAGAGCCATTCATTTCAATTGATGACAAATGTGAATTAGAATGTTGATGATGTAAAGAGAGAAGCTTGGTTTTAGATGCATTAAAAGTAACCAGCCACTCCTTTCCCCATTGTACTACGTGCTCAAGATCAGAGGAGAGAGAATTGGAGAGAACTTGGTCGTTTACTGTCTTAGATGTGGTACCATAAATGGTAGTGTCGTCAGCATAAATGTCTACAAATGATGTAAGGATATGATTTGGAAGATCATTAATGTAGATCAGGAAAAGAGTTGGGCCCAGGATGGATCCCTGAGGGACACCGGCATTAATACTGTGAGCTGATTTTTGCCCCTCAACTACTACTCTTATGAACCTATCAGAAAGAAATGATTTAATAATTGAGAAGACTTTTCCAGCTATACCATAGCTAGCGGTCTTATGAAGTAAACCTTTATGCCATACCCTATCAAAGGCTTTAGATATGTCAAGAGCAATTGCCCTAGAAAGATTGCCACCGTCGAGAGATTTGCTAATCCTATGCGATATAACTGTAAGGACATCTGCTGTAGATCTAGCAGAACGGAAACCATATTGAGTGTCACTAAGGAGGTTATTTTTGTTGAGATGTTTGATTACTTCTGTATTTAACACAGATTCTAGCAACTTACTCATGACGCACAGGAGACTTATTGGCCTGTACTGAGAGGGGGATGAGCGATCACCTGAATTCTTAAATACAGGGCATACTGATGAAATTTTCCAGGGAGATGGGAAACTATTCTCCTTAAGACAACGTTTAAACAGTTTTGTAAGTATGGGCGCTAATTCAGGTTGAAGTTTTTTGAGTACTATAATTGGAATACCATCAGGGCCAGTTGCTTTACTCGAGTCAAGGTTTTTGATTAGCTTCGCAACATCACGTACAGATATACGTATATCACATAGCGTGTTTTCTGAAACAGGAGGAAATATTGGGGGTTGGCGGTCTTGGTCGCAAAGGGTAGAATTAGCTGCAAAGTTCTTGACAAAGAGTTTGGCTTTGTCTGATGCTGACGAGATTACCTCAGGTCCATTGATAATAGTTGGGATGGAGCACACGCTTCTGTTCAGGATTCTGTTTGCTATTTGCCAAAACTGGTGGGAACCAAGCCGCTGCTCAGCTACTTTGGACTTAACAGATTGAGCATACAACACTCTTGCGTTCCTTATTACTTTCTTACAATGGTTGCTGGCAGTCCTGAAAACGGCTTTAGTTTCCATACATCTATTACGTTTGAAGCAGTGGAAAAAGTGATTTCTGTGCGCAATGGCAGCAGCACATTCTGGAGAGAACCATGGCTGGCTGTTAGGTTTTTGCTGAAACTTTTTAGAGGGTATGAAATGGTCAATACCTACAATTAACCATTCAGTTAGGTCTAATACTATAGAGGACACATCCTTTTTAAACATGGAATGCAGAGGTAGATCAGATATAAATGTACGGAAGCTATCCCAGTCAGCCTTAGTGTATCGATATACTGTACGAGGAAGAGGTACGTCTGGGGACTTATTACATTTCATTTTTATCTTAATTGATACAACAGAGTGGTCGGAAGATCCAAGAGGCGACAGCACAGAAACTGAACATAGTTCAGGGCAAGTTGTGAGAAAAAGGTCTAGTAGGCTCGCATACTGGCCGTCATTATCGGGCACACGGGTAGGTTCCTGAACAATCTGAGTGAGGTCATAGGCAATGGAGAAATCATGACAGAACCTCCCCTCATCATCGGTCTTGTTTGAGTGGGTCAACCATTCGACGTTGTGAACATTGAAGTCTCCACATATGTGAATGTTAGCTGAAGGATAAGTAGAAAGGACTTGGTCAATTTTCTCAGATATGCTTTGAAAGATAGTAACTCCGCTGTTGTGGGGGCGATAGAGAGTAAATATAAATGCAGTAGTGTGAGTTAAAGCAACCCGGAAGCACATATAGGGTAAGTTAGGATCTTCCCTGGAGATGTCCCTACCACATGGAAAGCTATCCCTAATATAGGCACATATTCCATGCCCATGGCGATCTTGGGGGTCAGATTTAGAAGTTAAGTTAGAGTATCCTGAAATTGCAAACTCATCTAGGGAAATAGCCTGTCCAATGCCAGTTTCACTTAAAAATAAAAGGTCTGGTTTAGTCTCCTGTAATTGGGTTTCAACCTCTGGAAGGTTAGAACGAAGACCCCTGATGTTGGAGAAGGAGACATGGTAGTAGGGGTCTACGTTGGAAGTTGGAGAACCGGGTTTAATCGTGTATTTTTTCTTGAAACTTGTCATGATGAAATTTTGGAATTTGTGGACTAGGTCGACAGATTTACTTAGAGCAGGACAGAGAGGGGAAATTAATAATTTTATTTAGAATTAAGAAATTATTTTCTAAAATATATTGAGCCAGTAAATAAAGGTATATTACACGAAACCTTTTGAAGGGACGAAGAGACTTTATTTTTTAGCATACAGAACAAACTCAAAACAAAACTGAAAACGTAAACACAAAATGGAAGAGACAGACGACAATTTAAATAACACCGTTATGCTGAGTTATCTCCCTTGACTGATATGCGATCATAATTCAATACTGGCGTGACACCTTTTTTATTTTATTTATTTATTTATTTATTTATTTTTTTGTCTTTTCTTCTTTCTCAAGATAAGGGCTCATAGAGCCGGTCACAAAGGGCTAGTAACATAGTCTTTCAGGTATGATGGTTTCGCCCTATGTCTGGGGAACGAGCATATCTTTGTCTATCAACCGTCATTTTGTCTGTTCCATGATAGGAGTTAACTGGAATCTTCTTAGTCACAATAGGAGGTCGGCTGGTTGGTTGACTGCTTAGTAGTAATCCATTGTCGCTGGTTACACTGCTAATTGTTTTAGGGATTGCAGGCTTGGTATGCAAGGGCAGGTTACTATCTTCCTCATCACTGTCATCTGGATGTTTAAGACTAATCCTCGAGCTGTTACCTAGATGAGAAGGGACCCTGAAGCAATCATCTTTGTGGACTTTGTATGTACAAGCTCCTAACTGGGAGCCGACAAACTTTCGAATGTATATCCACTCATCTTGCTTGGATGAAACTAAGTATCGCTCATGCCCTTTATTTTTTGATAGGTCACTGTGAAAGTACACAATGTCTCCGACATTCACCTCCATACAAGGCCTATGTGAGCGGTTGGGAGCTTTAGACCACTCACTGTAAACATGGTTAGCTTTGTGCTTATGATGTTGCTCTTCTATAAGATCCATATCACTGAAGTGGATGCATTCATTGGTAAACTGGTTTCTGTGATACAAGATTTCTCTAGGGAAAAATCCAAGTGATCCAAACCTACAGTTCAATGTGCAACATGCTATAGAGAGTGAGAGTGTAGAGATCTGCGAACCAGCTGGTTCCAACTTGAGGAGCTCTCGCTGGACATCTTGGACAGCCTTTTCCACAACAGGGTTATGATTGATGTTTTTAGGGTTACCTATCTCCATTGAGATATAGTGAGTGAGCAGAAACCTATAATTTTTAAGGGATTTGAAGCTGGGGGCTGAGTCTGTCCTTACAACAGCAGGTGGATTAATGATGGGTCTGATGGGCAAACAGGTCTTTAGAATAGCTTCCCACAACATGTCCTTTTGCTCATTTGGAATAAGGAGTGCCCTGGTATAAGAGCTGACGTACTCCCATAAGACAAAAATCAGTTGTCTATTTCTCTAGATGATATCAGCAGCAAACCTAAGCCTGAGTGCATTCAGTGGGTCTTCACAGGACTGAGGAACAGCTACGAGTGGGGAGCTGCTCAATGAAGCGCACTGGTGACATGAGGATACAATTTTATTCACAGCCTCAGCCATGTCCAAGTCATAGAAATATCGGCTCATTACCTGTTGCATTTGGTGTTTGGTAGGGTGTCCCAGCTTAATATGCAACGCCATCATTAAAGCATGTAGGGCATATCGCGGGACAGTAATTGCATCCCGTTGTGGGAGAAGAGGATCCTTTCAACAAACAACTACAAGGCCATCCTGGGTTAATGTGGCAGTCTGAAGATATCTTTTCACATCCCTAATGCTATTAATTCACTTTGATGGGCGAGTTCCCTGCATCAGGTGTGCCCATGTTCGTCTAAGGTCTGAGCACTCATTTTGAATTTCCTTCCATGCGAGACGGCTGGTATACGGAAGGTTTGATGATCCCTTAATTATCTCCACAAGGGAAGTTCTAAACACGGCAACTTCCTCCTGCACCTGTAAGAAGGAGCAGACCTGACATGTTAGAAGCCTGCACTCAGGAGCATTACGGCTGGCAAAGTCAGCAGGCAAGTTTGCTCTGCCCGCAAGATGTTGGACAGAAACCTGGAAACGGCAGACAGTTGATAGGGACGATGTTAATCTGGGGCTAGTTGAGACCTGGTCTCAGCAGAGCTTTTCATAAGCCTGAACACAGGGCTTGCTATTGGTGAGAACAGCGAGATGATGTTTTGACTGAATCAGATATGGGCCAAAATGTTTGATTGCTGCAGCAATAGCCAATGCCTCAACTTCACATGGCAACCAGGTGGGTTGATGGCCATGTAGTCTCGCAGAAAAATAACCACAGAGCAGTAGTCTCCCTCCTCTGTCTGCGTACATCAAGGCACCAATACTGTGTTGTCTAACAGAACCATCAGTCACGATCCACAACTGGTTAGCAGGATGGGGTACATGAATGGTTTTTGTCAAAGTCAAGTGTTTCTGAGCAGCAAAGAATGCCTCACGCAAGTTGTCAAATCAGTTTACAGCATCCTGTGACTCTTTTCTTGCAGTGGCTCCATCTAAAGGGCTAAGAAAGTGGGAACAGTTAGGAATGACACGGCTTAAGACCTTGTAGGCTCCTATGAATGATCGTAGACCCTTCACAGTCCTGGGAGGCTGACAGGAGCTAAGTGTAGCGATACGGTGGGGCCCAGCTGACAAGGATCCCCCATACCATATCCATCCACGGATGGTTGCTTGCTTAGGACATATTATGGTTTTGCTGGTGAACAGTCTTAAATTAGCCAGTGATAGAGTTGCGAGGACTCTACGCCAAACTGGTAATAGGTCTCCAATGCTGTTCCCTCCACAGTACAGATCAGCAGCAAGCTTGGCCACATATCCCTCCACCAGCAAGTCGCCTAACACTCTACACATTAGTTCCTTCAGAGCTGTTTCTGATCCTCGCATACCCATTGTGCATCTTGTATAGACACACATTCCTCTGAAAGGCGTCACAACAGCATAATATTTCATGGATTCCTTTGCCAAAGGGATCTGATAGAAGGCGCTAGTGAGGTCGGTTTTGATGATTCATCGCCACTGAGAGTTGAGTCAATGTTCGGCATGGCAGATGGCTGAGGCTTCGCATATTGAGGAATGCTGGAAAATGCAGTAACTAGGCGATGTCCTCCATTAGGCTTTTTGACGAGGAAGGACGGGCTCACATACTTCACTGCTACTCCAATATCTTCTGGACGAGAAAACACACCAATGTGTTCTAACTCATTGAACTTAAGCTGCAGTTCTCAGAGTTTGTTTTCATTGTATAGAGGAAGTCGGCCTCAAAGCTGGGGTGGTTGAGTGGGACCCATGTTAATGGAAGCCTTGAAATAATCAAATGAGTCGCTATACCCAGGTAGATCCTGTCTGAAAACTTCATAAAACTCAGAATTAAACTGTTGAAATTTCAGCTTCTCTGCAGAGGATAACATGTCATCTGGGTCGATGACCACACAGAAAGCGACGTTGTCATGGTGTTTGTTTGAAGTTGGGTAGGTACTCGGCATGCCAGATGTTCTTTTTAGAATGAATGTGGATATAGCCTGACAAATGTGTTGTGACCTACGTATTTGTTGTGGTTCACTAGTGTCGTTGACAACACGCACTTTTCCTCCTACACTCCTTGTGATTATGGATAATGGCCAAGGTTTAACTGATACTACTCGGCCTGAATCCCAACGAGGCTCAATGGCAAATTCGTCATCCTCATCAGCAGACATGGAGAGTTCCAAGTATTCGCCAGGCCACACTGTGGTTTGGTGAGGTGAGGGCACGTAAAACATGAGCACATCTGACCAGTCTTATGTTGGGAGGAGATGAAGTAGAGCCATACCTGAACTGTGTGTCGCCAATCCATATCTCAAACTTAGCAGGTCTCACTGACAGGTCATTACTGCGTATGAATGGGACACTGTCAAGAATCTCAATAACCAGGACTTCAAAGAAGCACATTGTGTCCCCTCTCTCCAGACTAAGCCTGGTCTCTCTAACCACATTGAGGAGGGAGGATCCGTCTGCTTGTTTGGCTGACTAGGAAGTTTTTGTGATTTTAGCACCCAGGCGCTTGGCTGTTGAGTGTCAAATCATATTCCCGGATGATGATTTGAGAACATGTCGATGTAGGGGGATTGTTCGGTTTTCACTCGTCAAGAGGTTGTCATATTTTCATTGTCTATGTTATGTGTACATTGCTTAAGGTCTCTGGACAATCAGGCTCCTCATCGTCGAAGATGTGTAGGTTCTGACGACCCTTAGTCATATATCTACAGTCTGATTCAAGAAGGTAGATGCATTCACTCAAAAAATGGTTTGCATCGGGTCTCTTAGTCTGACTACACAGTGGACAAGTTTTCTTCGGTTGAGGCTTCTTAGTATGTCAAAGTGGAGTAGAAAAAGTCCGGTTCACAGATACCTCATTTCCCAACTCCTCAAGCAGAGAATCCAATGCCAGGCAAAACTCAGGCTTGATTGATACCAATGTGCATGATCTCAATTCCATCTCATAATGTTGCTTTACTAATTTAGGGAGGGCTGGATGAAGTAGGCACAACCAAGTGAGGACTATTAGATTCTCTAATGCAGGGGTGACTTCTCCGTCTTCAGTCGGAACAATGTCCGGATGGCGTATATTGGTATCCATGCGTAGTAAGGACTTGTCAATGAAGGCTGCAAGTCTCTGAAATAACACTTCTGAGCATTCGTCCGGTTCAAGCCTAATGGAATCAAAGTCCAGGAAGTGAGAGCCACTAGTCTGGAAGCCATAATGTTGTCTTATGGTTTGCCAAACATTTGTTAATGATGTTGAGTTCTTAACAATGACACTCCAGCACTCCGCGATATGCTGGGGCAGTAATTTGCCACCTGTCACAACATCATCTCCACAATATATTTTTTTTTGGATCGCGGTGACTCTGTTGACCTCAGGTATTTCCATACCATCATTTATGAAGACTCTGTGTGGATGAGCACGTGATTTCTTTTCCCAGTTTGTCTTAAAGAATGGTGCATAGTTGCCATCGAGAGACAAACAATATACAAGGTTATTTCTCCACGCCTCAAAGGAAGAGATAGTCTCATTATTTCCCAGGCATCACTGCTTAGGGGCGCGTGCAGACGTACTGAGTGAGATAAACTTGAACAACTGGTATATATGGATAAGAGACGCTTCAATAGTCCGGTATCGTCACAATAATCCCTTCCGGCGGTCGCCCAATTAGTTGGTGGGTAATATACTCCTTATACAGAAAAAAAAAAAATCCTTCTTTTTTTTTTTTTAACCCTTTGGAAATTGTGGTTAAAAGTAAAGAACCTTACCTCGTGCATCGTGCGGCTTGTGTTAGGAAAGAAAAAAGAGAAAATAAAAATGGCCGCCCCCTGGTATTTATGGACTGAAAATCACGTGATGTGAGAGAGGCGGGGAAGGGGTATGCAAATGAGATGTTGTTGGGTCTCTCTGTAAAGGAGCCGTCTTCTTTATTTTGGGCGTCAGTGTGGAAAGTGCAGAGAGAAGACAACAGTTGGATTTGAGTTTGAGACTTTTGATCTGAGGTTGAGTTCAAATTTAACGTCACGAATGAGAGTAAATAAGCTGCTGCCACCACGCCAGTAAATAAAGGTTTATCACACGAAACCGTTTGAAGGGACGAAGAGACTTTATCCTCGAGCATACAGAACGAACTCAAAACAAAACTGAAAACGTAAACACAAAATGGAAGAGACAGTCGACAATTCAAATAACACCTTTATGCTGAGTTATCTCCCTTGACTGATATGCGATCATAATTCAATACTGGTGTTGTTTTACATTTTGTTTTGAAGTAAAATTTAGAAGTGAATTTAAAAAATATGGTTTATATCCATCTTCATTCAAAAGGGTTACTTTTCGGTAGCTTCACCGGTTTTTGACCTCGATTTTCCAAATTTCAGAGCGAGGTTCGTCTGCGGGACCTACTTCTTTAAGTTGGACCCTTGTCGTTAAAATCAATATTTTAAACTTTAATTGAAGTAGGAAATAAATAGCAAAAATTTTTTTTAATTGTTTTATTAAAATTATATTTTCTTACGCAGACTTTTCTATAAATGTCTTTATTTTGATAGATTTTTATACAATAAACATTTTGGTTTTCAAATGACGCTCGCCCAGTTTTAACAATTATGAATATGTCATTTTTATTGTCTGTTGGTAATCGTGATGAAAGAGAGAACCTGTTTCCTCCGTTTGACTATAGGTGGCGTTACTGTCTGCCCGCCCAGTTACGGAAGCACAAAATGTATATAATGGCAACCTTGAAATAAAAATAAATGTGTTTGTCATATTTTAATTTAAACATTTTTTTTTTTTTTTGTAAACATATTTAAGTTTTTTTTTGTTTTTTTTTTTGTTTTTTTGCAGGCATAAACTAAATGTTTTTGCTATATTTTTCTTTTAAACATATTTATGGGTTTTTCTTTTAAACATATTTATGGGGTTTTCCCCGAGAATTTTTTACGCTCTTATAATAAAAAAAAATCAACGTTTTTTCTTTTATCTTTTTTTTTTTATGCCCCCCTTTTTTTTCCTTAATTTTCCTGCACTTCTTTTACCTTTTCCGCGAGTATTTATATATATATATATTTGAAAAATGATATTGTAAAACCTGAATCTTACTTGAAACTACTATTAAAAATAGCGTGGTAATAAGTGCATAAGCAAACTTTTCAAAAAGAAAAATATTTCAAAAATATTTAGTTTATGCTTGCAAAAAAAAACAAAAAAAAATGTAAAAACAAAAAACGTAAATGTTTGAAAATAAACAAGCAACAACACGTAAATGTTTGAAAAAAAAATAAAACTTAAATATGTTTGCAAAAACAAAAAAAAACGTAAATATGTTTGAAAAAAATAAAACTTAAATATGTTTGCAAAAAAAAAAAACATGTTTAAAATTTAAATATAACAAAAACATTTATTTTTATTTCAAGAGTGCCATTATATATATTTTGTGCTTCCGTAACTGGGTGGACAGACAGTAACGCCACCTATAGTTAAACGGAGGAAACAGGCTCTCTCTTTCTTCACGATTACCTGTGTGTTTTTGTTAATAAAAAAATATATATGTTTCATGAAAAACTTTCCCGTTTTCATTCATTAAATCGAAACATTTCCAAATAAACAATTACGGATATATGTTCTCTTTCATTTTCTTAATTTACTTTTTTTCATAGTTCATTCCGGAAGTAATTAATATTTAGTTTACTTTTTTTGTTATTTATTTCCTACTTCGGCCATAATTTAAAATACTGGTTTCCCCTCTGACTCTAATGACAGTTGCCCGAAAAAAAAAAGAAGAAAATGAAAATGGCGTCTCCATTTTCAGCGATAAACTGTAGAAGTACGATATTTTGTACCGCTAACAATTAAGTTGAGTTCCGTGACGGCCAGGCCAGCATATTTATTCAGCAGCCGCTCCCTTACAAAGGCTAGTACATCCGCGGATAACATTTTTAATTTATTTATTTACTGACTAACAAACATTTTTAATTTACAAACAATTTTTAATTTACATGCGCAGATAACTTTTTGGTAAATTTTTACATGAGGTCCAGATCCACCTCCACAATTTTCTTTAAAATAACGACTTTTATAGGTTTTCAACTGTGCTGAATAAGAAAATCTTTGTTAAATTTGCCTCCCACCTCCCACACAAAAACATTTGGTTTAATTTTACAGTAGATATTGTTCTCAAAAATAAATAATGAAAGGGGTACAGAAAAAATGCTATATTTGTATCAACTTCATTCTTACTAATACATTCTACCCGTCAACAAGGAAAATGAAATTTTAAAAATAGTTTAGTCGCAACAGTAAAAAGTACTAACTCAGCGTTACAAAAAATGAAGTTTTACAATGATTAATGGGTTTTAATTTATAATTTAAAATTAAAAACATTGAACAATAAAAATACAATGTTGGTTTAATTTTACAGTAGATAAACTTCTGTTTACATTAAACGCTTTACCGGTGTCGGCCGAACGAGCCCCTTTTTTTTATTACATGGTTTGAGGATATTTATACAACTAAACTGCAGATCTGCCTGTTTGTAAAAGTGAAAAATTATCAATAAATGGTTGAGTTACTTTCCTTTTTAATATTCTTTAAAAAATGTTAAGAAACCAACGTAAATAAATAGATAAATTAAAAATGTTATCCGCGCATGCGCTAGCCTTTTGTAAGGGAGTGACTATTAAATAAATATGCTGGCTGCCATGGAACTCATCGTCTAAGGAGTACAGAAAACAATGTTATATTTGTATCAACTTCATTCTTACTAATATATTCTATCCGTCAACAAGGAAAATGAAACTAAAAAACGTTTGATCGCAACATTAAAAAGTACTAACTCATTATATATATTTCACTGTTCATAACAATTTACTATTTGTGTAATACATATAGATCGGTAATCGATTTAAGGGTTAATAAACTGCTAAAAGTTTGAATATCGAATGTTAACAGGTGTAAAAGAAAGAATTTGAAAATATTAAAAAATCAGAAATAATTACCGGATTCGGTTCGCCTTTTGCGTTTATAGTGACCGAGTTATCTCCCTTTACTTCATATCATATAATTGATGACGTATTTTCCTCATCCCTCTAACTTTTTTGTAGTGTAACTTTATAAATATACTTCCTTTTAATACGTTTCAGTCGAGAGAGACACGGCCATTATGATAACAGCCACGCCACCCACCCCTCCATCAACCTGTTGTATTTATTCTGTTATAGTTTAGGAAGTCCTTCCTCACGGGTACTGCCTTCTCTCTCCTGAATTAGGGTGCGAGTCCAGAGTTCAACTTAAAAAATAAATAATTAAATAAATAAAATTACAGAAAAATCGTCGCGAGTGCAGAGTTCAACTTAATTAAAAAATACAAAACTACAGAAAAATCTTTATGCCGTATGTGCCCGTCACAGAACAGAAATCTCGTCGTAAATCGATCAAGTAGTTTTAGGTATGTGCACAATGAATGCCGATGCTCAAAATGTATAAACATTTTGACTCCTCCCTTTGCTTAAAAATTCACTAAAACACCAGAAAATTAACCAATTTTAATGAAATTTTCAGTATTTATTAAATAATGATCACTGAATATAATGAGTGCATTATTTTTATTTAAATCTCAGTGGAAGTGTATTATTTTGTTTTAACAAAAATACCTTTACTGTGAGAAATGCTACAATTATAAGCAAGCCCCTCATTGGCTGATTTGGCAACCTACTGTCTTTGTTTAGACCAATCAAATTGTCGAATATTTTTAACCGCTAGCAATAAGCTTGGTGGGCTTTTAGATTGCCTTTTCTTTTCAGGCGGTTCCAGACATGCAGCCGAGGACAAAGTAACTCAGAACTCATCTCTCTATGAGTATGAGGCATTTGGGCGCCCCTAACCCTTCGTCTCTTTGAGACTTTATTTTTAAACCTATTTAAGTTATTATTATATATGTCTCCCAGGGACAGTTTTAAGGTCAGAATTATCGACTTGTCATTAATGACTTTTCCTTCAAATGAACATTAATTATGAACTTTTGTAATGTCAAAAATTGAATCTTTTCATCAGAAGGCATCATACCAACCACCTTCAAACAGCTGTAATTAATCCAATCTTTGAACAGTGCAGTACCTAGATACCAGTTCCTGATGAAAATAAAAGAACTATTACCTTTCGAGGTTGTTACCAGCTCTATTCAGAGGCAAAGCGGGCATTTTCTTTTTGCAATAAAGAACAAATAAAATTTCATCAAATTTTAGAGGTATGCTTTGTTGTAATTGTTATGGTAATTATTTGCCACTCTTTTGTCACAAAAACAACTCAGATAAAATATCTTACATTACTTAAGTTACGGTTTTCAGTAGTAAAAAAAATATGCAGGAATTTATTTTTGCTTTTTTATGAAAACAAAGCATTGTAAATTGTAACAATTAAAAAAATATATATTATTTTCACAGGAACATTATGAAAAAAGACCCTAAAATCCATATTTGAAGAAAAATTAATTTGTCGAACTACCAATATTATTATTGAATTAAGCATTGTTTATTTGATATTTTCACATAAAAAATTATAATTGCAAACCTTTTTTTTTTTTTAATTACAGGTTTCGCATAATTTTTATATGTACAATTCTAATATTTTCCTTGCTTGCATGAATGTGAAACTTTTGGTATAACATAAGTTTATATAATCTTGAAAAATAAAACTTTTTTTTGATTTAAAAGCAGGAAACATAGAAAAATAATTAAATATATTAATCTATTGTTCCACCTTGTACACACATTGAGAAGGAGGGCTGGGTCTGGTTTTTGAAGTAAAAAGCTGCCTATAATTTTAAGTTGGAGTATTGTGCAGGATCCTAATAGAAATGCAGATTGCCTCTGTTAACTTCCGATCAATACACAGGAACAAATGTCACATCAAACATTAATAGAATACATACGATGAGTTTGATTGACACCCCAGTAACCGTGGTGGAGGTAAGAACGAAAACAAGAAGAGACCCTACTTTGAGTTGGATGGCACGGTATTATGAAGAAGTAAGATTGTGATTTCACCTAAACTTAGAGTGAAAGTATTGTAGCAACTGCATCAGACACACATAGGGATTGAACGGATGAAGGCCTTTGTTTGTAGCTATGTGTGGTGGCCAAATCTAAATGCTGATATTGAAAAAAAACGGTAAAGTTTGCAGAACCTGTATGCTTAATCAAAGTAACCCCAGCTAGGTTCCCATTCAATGCCAAGAGTATTCAGCTTCACTATGGGGAAGAATCCAAATAGATTATGTTGTGTCCATTTTTGAAACACATGTTTCTGATATATATATATATATATATATATATATATATATATATATATTTATATAAGCATAATGAAAACATTTTCTACTATGGCCACAATTGATAAAATGAAAGGGATCTTTGCGACACATGGCTGCCAGTATTGATGGTGAATGATGACAGTCCCTACTTTATAAGTCACAAATTCAAAACATTCATGAATGCCAGTAGAATTTGCCACATTTTCACACTTCATTACCACCCTTCCTCAAATGGACAGGCAGAATACAGTGTGCATATATTCAAGGAAGCACTTGAAAAGATGGAAACAGACCCTAAGGTAACACTCAAAATCAAGGTGAACAGATTTTTATTCACTTATAGGATAACTCCTAACGCATCAGCTGGGGGTTTCTCCAGCCAAGCTTATGTTCAAATAGCAGCTAAGAACTGTTTTTCATTTAATAAAGCCAAACACTTACAAGGCTCCTGACATGAAAAACATAATGGAAAGGGGGAACAAACTAATGGTACCACTTTGTGATTTCAAAGTAGCTGATTTTGTACTCTTACATAATTATGGATCTGGTCAACGATGGATTGAATATGAAATTCACAAGAGGTTCCCAATTGCATGTATATCCCTGTTAAGGAAGATGACGACAGGTTTTTGCAGCTCGTGTCAACATCCTCCTACATACAGCACCTGCTATTCCTAAATGATCACGCATTTGGTACTCATCAGACTCAACATTGCTTAACTTCTCGAAATTGTTGAGCTTATAATAAAGTGTCAAAACAATCTTAAAGCATTCTTCCTCTAACATACTATACTTTATGTCTATAAACACACATTCTTGTAAATATACCACCGTGTTGTCTTATTTAATATTGACCCTTCAAGGTAACAACATTTTAATAGGTTTAATTGGTTAAATTAAAAAATTTAGTACACAAAGTTAAGACACCGGAAATAGGGCCAGTTTAGCTAAAATATAGAATGGAAGTCACTAAGTATGAAACGAAATATGAAACCTTATGGAAACACTGCTTGATTTATCATGAAAATATAAAAAAAATAATAAACTTTTATTTTTTACTGAAAAGGAATTTTTATATTTAAAATATATTCATACAGAAATAATTTAAAAGCTTACTTTTTTGCTCAAAGGTTTCTTTAATATATACTAGCAAAAGTACCCGTTGTTGACTGGGTTCAAAAACAGCCTACAGAAAATGGACTCTAATTTATTAAAGTATGATAGGTTATGAAAAGGAAAGGTTGTAAATTTGGGTTGAATTTGAGGGTATCAAAACCAAAGCAAAATATGATGAAAGTAAAAATAAAATAGATAAACCCCATAACTTATTATACCATACCTATTCACACTGAAATACTTATCACAATATTCTGTGGATCTATATTAAAAAACCTTGTTAAACTTTGTGACATATTTCCAGTCTATGGAGGTCAGGTGCAAACGAACACCCCATAATTTGATTATACCATATTTCTTAAAACTGAAACATAATTATCAAAATATACTCACGCAGATAGATATGAAAAGTCTTTATTAATGTTTGTGCCTATTTCCATTCTATGGAGGCCAGGTGTGAACGCAGACCCCACAATTTTATCATACCATCCCTATTTAAGTTGAAACATACTTATCAAAGTATTTTTATGTACATCTATATCAAAAACACTTGTAAACGTTTTTTTTTTTATTTTTAAATCTTTTATTTCCATACTTTGTGGACCAGGCGCGAATGCAGACCCCACAATTTTAATGAACAACTGTTCTGCCACATCAAACATACCCATTCCTGTGTCTCAATACATCTTCTATCATTATATGTAATCAGTTTTCTATAATAGTCAACCATATAGGAGCTTATTCGTGACCAGACACACACACACACACATTCAGTTTTATATTATAGATATATTTTTAATTCTTAGATAAAACGTCCTTCAAAAATTTTATCATATAACTTTGTCATAAATAATGTATTATGAAACAAGGTAACAACCTTCAATTGAATTACGAAACCGAAATCAAAGTTTATTATTTTTTTTATTGTTTCATGACCACACAAGAAGTGTTAAAGCTAAAATAATTTCTTGAAATAAATTATTTCCATATGGTTTCTTATTTCGTTTCATGTTTAGTGACTTCTGTTCCGTTCCATATTTTAGCTAAACCGAGTCCACTCTCTGTGTTTTAACTCTGTATACTGAATTTTTGGATTTAACCCTTTAATTTTGAGAAGTTTCTCCTTGAGGTGGCAGCAGGAACAGTAAACAGCAAAAACAACTGCATAGCAATAACAATATTCGGCAGTGTTTCTTGCACTTGTCATCAATGAATCCATCTCAGTTGTTACATAGCCGATGACTTGGTCATCACTATTAGGCTTATACCACTTTCCTCCTTGGAAGCTGTCACTTAAAAGTCCAAAAACTGAAAAACTTCTGAAAGCAACATTGAAACATTCAAGTCTCTAGCATATTATTTGTTGAAACTATTTAATTTTTCTTGCAACTTTCTTCAGCGTCTTTGAGAATTGTTGACAATGATAATCCAGTGAAGACATTTATTTCAGTAATAATGCAATCATGACATTCATATAGATATCGTTTAACGTTTTGATCAAACATTTGAACAAATAACTATCCTTGTAATAGTCATCTATCACTTATTCGTGGCCATTGTACTTTATTCTGTGATGTCAGCAGGTTACGTGACTTTAATGGAATGGCCTTCTGTTTATGTAGGCCATGCTCGACTAGGTTATGCGTGTTTGCCAATTGAATTATAATTTTTAAAATGTCATATCAACATCATTGGCCAGTTAAAATGTTGCTTTAAATTATGTGTGAGCTTTGGAAGCTTGGTCATGGTCGGAAGGCACTTTACTGCCCCTGATTGTGGCGTCCGTGGTCACTCGCAACTACTTCAATGAATGTGCTCTGGCAAACTTGCTGCACTGGTGCTTCCCTTAACTTAAATACCCCTGGCTAACCTGACAATTAGCAAAATCTCGTCCCATCATTATGGATGTCACCAGATGCCGAAAAGCTTTTTGTATATACTTTCCTAAACTGCAGAAACTTGCAGAACTTTAAATGTAATGTGAAAAAAAAACATCTTACTGCACAACTCTTCACTTAGCATGCTTCTATAAATATGGCTCGTAATTCACAATATCCTCTTACGTTTCAGTGTAAATGTTTCTTGATTAGGATGAATTAAAATTTTAAAAGTTTCATTATTAATTGCAAAATATCGAGCAAAGGGAGACAACTTGTTCAATTTCATTCGCTGGTGAATGGAAAAACCCAACAGAATCGAGTAATGTTTTCTGGTGTCCTGTTGTTTCCAAGTACACCCCTGCCCCCCATTCGACGCTCATGTTCACGGGCACGGATACTCAAATCTAAGGAAGATAACCAGCATAGACATAGCAAAAATAAGCATATTTTGACAGCTTTAAGTGGGGACGCTAAATAAGCAGTAAAACAATGAAAGAATATTAAATGAAAAAAAAACAAAAAAAAAAACAAGATGGTTACACGATTACTGTAGCTGAGTTCCTTAAATTATATATATATACGTACATTTGAAAATTTTATGGATAATTATTATTATTTATTTACGTTTGGTTTTATTAAATTCAATTTTTACACTATAGTTTGTTTATTAAATTGCTAGGTGATACTACAGAATATTAAAAAAAAAAAAAATAAATAAATTAAACTTTGATCATGGGCAGAAATTAACGAAATTGACGGTTTAAATACTTCAAAATCTCCTTCAAAAAAGTTTTAATCATCCTGACGCTGACTATTACCTAAAATAAAGAAAAGCAAATTTCTTATTTTTTAAATTTTTTATTTTCGTTTAAAAAAATTAAAATGACGATCGAAATTACTTTATAAACAAAGTAACCCTCTTGCAGTTTAGGGAAACAAAAATATGAGGTAGAAAATGGGACGTGAGTCATTGAGTCATGTTACCGGTAGTAAGAATCCCACTTGATTGGATAGTGAAATTGACGTTATTACTATAAAATATTGATAGAATTTAAAAATTGAAATTATTGTAAAAGAGCTTAATTACTAAGTATTTAATAATTATTACTATAAAAAAAAATAATTAATGTAGAAGAACTTTTTTAAAGTTAAAAAGTTATATTTAAGTAGCACAATTCGATTGGCTATTAAAAATGAAAAATTTTACTTTATTTTAAAACTAGCAGGGGGTACCCGGCGATGCCCGGGTTTTTTAAGTAAATCAAAACTCCGGGGGGGGGGGTAAATAATTAAAAAAAAACAGTTTTGGTAGGGGAGTATGAGGATCGAACCCGAACCCTTGAGGCAAAGTTGGAAATTAAAGTGTGAAAAAAAGATCTATTACGTTAACCACTGGGCCACGAAGACATACAAGAGAAATACGTTTAAATTTATTTATTTAACTATTGACATGTGGCAGCAATAAAAGTTAACTCTGCTGCTTCTATTTGACCTAATTAGTTAGTGAGGTCAAATAGAAGTCGGTCAAATAGAAGTCATGCAGTTAACTTCGGTTTGTTACCCAAGTTTTTTCCCTAACAGATGCTGGGGAGGGGGAAACCAGCTCCCTATTGTCCACATTGATTAGCAATTGTCAGCTGATTGCTTCTGGACATTTCCCCGGCGCGATGCCGAGAAAATTGTTAACTTTGAGCTAGTTTCGCTTTTTATACGAAAACGCCCAATCATGCAAGAAGCCAAAATTGCAATAATTTTGTAAAAGTCGATGTAAATAAATCTAGACGCGCTTTCCCAAATCCTAGATATTATTATCTACGGCCTATATAAACACTTCTAAGCGATCGTTACCCCCCCCCCGGGACCGTGTGCGAGAAAAGCTTGCGCGAGCCTTTTCTAGTCTCACACAAAAACACGAGTTCATATCTCAAGCTATATTACTTGTCATATACATATGCACACACAAACATACACGCACATGTACACACAAGTAGATATATTAACGTTTGCGTACATACACTCACATTCACGTGTATACACACATACACTAACGTACGCACCGATGAACAACGACACTTCCCCTTTCAAAGGAAATCCACACATGCGCAAAAGACCACTGGAAACAATTATAAAAGCAAGAACAATAAGCAGCATCTTTCTTTTCCAACTCACCTTCCGAGTTGAGTGGTCGGCGGACAGCCCGTGCACCGCACACCACCTGCTACTATATGTGGGACAAAGAGCTAACAAACAGTATGTACACTTTATACACTTTCTCTCTCCATGAACTGGATTGACATTCTCACTCTTTCTCTCTATATATATACAACTGGTCCCTGAGAATACCTCCGCGTAGCTGACCTAATATGGCGTGCATTTTAACTGATGCCAACCCTCTATCTTTGTCTTTGTCTACACGCTGGATTATCATTCCCATTTACACTACATTACTCACGTCTCTTTCCACGCGCGAACAAATGATAGTGACCCGAACGTGAGATGAACACACATTTCCTTTTTCCTTTCTACACCACCAGTCCCGCAACAAACGATGGTTACACCCGAACGCGGACATGAACACGTGTTATATCTAAAACATTCATTCTTTCAACAGTAAATAAATGGCACATTTATCTTATCCATCAATTGAGTTTTTGTTTCCTTCAATTCCATTCGTTTCATTATTTTCTTTTTTAACGGGATTAGGATTTATATATCCTAGTCCTCTACAAGCTTTTGCGAGACATACACCAAATGGTCACACACATTTTGCCTTTTATATATATAGATTAAAAAAAAAAAATTAATTACTTTCTAAAAAATCGAAAATGCAAGAAAGTCGACAAACAACTTGCTGATCAGGTGTGGCGGAGAAGGAAATGCTCAGATATTTCCGCGTATATTATTATGTATCAGAGAACAATATGAGTTCTAATTAGCTTTGTTTGTAAAAAAAAAAAAGAAGAAATCTGTTTTCTACTATTGTCCATTTCAATTCAATATCGTTTCATTAATATCATTTCTAATTATCTTAATTTGTTTGTCCAAAAAAAATTTCTAATTTCTAATATAATCTAGTTCAACATCGTTTCTTGTAATCATTTCCAGTTATCTTTATTTGTTTGTTATTTTATTTATAAATTTACGTGGGAGTGATTCAATAAAAAGATCTAAGGCACTGGCACTTCTGCATGACAGTGCCATGAGGCGAATGTGTGTATTTTAGTTTCAAGAACGGCCGATAAAGGGTGTGTGTCTGTCGAATAGGGGTCGATAAATCGTATCACTTATTGAAAAAAAATAAAATAAAATAAATAAATAAAAACAATATTATTAAAAATTTCTATAAATTTTTATAAATAAATAAATAAGTAAATAAAAACTTCTATATTAAAATTATATTTTGCGCTGTTGACAAAGAACGCTGTAACTAAAAATGTTGAAATATGATTTTTTTTTTTTTTCAATTTTTTTTTTTTTCTTTTTTCATAATCTGATTAATTAGTGTCCACTCAATAATAATCCAGTGAAAATTTTTTTAAAAAACCTATCAGTATACAAATTAAGCAGGGGGGGGGGTGATGTTTAAAAAAATTATTTCAATCAAATTAATTCATAATCGACGTATTTGTGAATAAGGAAAGGAATTATATAGACCTTGAAATAACATTATTAATTTTATGTTTATTTTATTACTTCTACATTAAATTTATTATCAGCAAATACGTTTGAAGACATTCAATTAAAAGGAAAAACCATACTGTTTACAACTAATAAGAAAAAACATCTGAACTTTCATCTTTAGTTTCTTAGTTGTGGCCGGTAGAGGGAGTCACTAGTCATCAGTTGTCTTCCCATCCCACCATTGACCGACACTTTTACTCTATTCTAGTTATTCACACGTGGTATTTTTGTATTCTTTATTTTTTTCAGGCTTCTTCTTATTCTATTCTTATATTTTCGATTTACAAAAAAGTAAATTTGAAAAAGAACATGGAAGAAGCAACTAAAACAAAACCCGAAGAAGAATTTGTACCTGCAAAGACAAGGAAACGAAAGTCCACAACACAAAACAACGACGTTGAAATGGAGACAGTTACAGCATCCAGCGAGGAGGCAATATCTACAGACATTATTACTGATACCGATCAACCAGCATTTAAGAAGCCTTTCTATCCTCCACTTTCGGCGTCCAGCATCCATTCTAAGAACGACAAACGAAAGGTTGTCATTCCTAGCCACAGGTACACGCCGTTGAAAGAAAACTGGATGAAAATCTACACTCCGATCGTTGAACAACTAAAACTACAGATCCGATTTAATATGCGAACTCGAACGGTGGAACTACGCACGTGTAAAGCGACGGAAGATATTGGCGCTTTACAAAAAGGAGCGGACTTCGTACGGGCGTTTGCCCTCGGATTTGATATCGGCGATGCCCTCGCTTTGCTCAGATTGGACGATCTGTACCTGGAGTCGTTCGATGTAACCGACGTGAAGCCTCTCAAAGGAGATCATCTTGGACGGGCCGTGGGTCGCTTGGCCGGGAAAAACGGAAAAACAAAGTTTACTATTGAGAACGTTACCAAAACGAGAATCGTTCTTGCAGACACTAAAATCCATTTGCTCGGCTCTTTTCAAAATATCAAAATCGCTCGCAATTCCATATGCAACTTAATTCTGGGCAGCCCACCGTCAAAAGTTTATGGAAAGTTACGAAATGTGGCATCTAGATCGGCAGAGAGCTTCTAAGTTCTTTGGAGAAATTAGCTTCGTCTGTGTCACGGAAAATATTGTCTTTCAATTGGAGTACTCTACTATGGTGCCTGTTGGGGATTTCTCACCCATTTCGGTTGGATAAAATTGATTCTTGGTCTCAAATTCTATTTTTGCTTCTGAAATAACATTTTAATTGTTAAATTATTGAAAATGTAGATTTTTAATGTTTTTACCAAAAATGTTTTTACAGCTTAACATTTTATTGTACACAAAGCAAACCGTGGACGTTATTGTTGGTAATCATTACGCCCCCCCCCTGTTTTTTTTTACAATAGCAAATAAAATAAACAGCAGCAAATCAGTGTTACCAAAGGTAAGTTACTCTACTAAAGTTTTAAAAAAATGTCTAGTTACATCCACATTGACCTTTAATAATCGCTCAAAAATGGAAATTTTAGCAAAATACTGATAGAAACTCGCCCAATAAATGTCAGCTATCGTGCGAAAATGTAATGTTCTACCAGTATTTTGTTTAATTTTCGATTTTTGAACTATTATCAAGGATCCAAATGGCTATAACAAAACCGCATTTTTTTTTTGTTCCAACTAAACAGACTTGATGCTACTTTTGTTTCAAAGTAAATAAACGCTTTAAAATAAAACGCAAAAAATTATCTAGGTAGGTAGAAGAGTAACTTATCTTGCCTTGGTACTGGTCGCGATTAGAGTTCCCTGCCGAATACCCTAAAAAACACTGACTTCTCCCTTAGTTGCCATAGTAACTGAACGATCATGAATTTTTATCGATTTTGTTTTACTGTTTATGAATACTGAAATAAAAGACATTACTACACATTTATTAATAATATTTTACTTTTAATCACTTTTATCGACTTTTTTTTTTACTGTTTATGTGTCACTTTTATCGACTTTTTCTTTTCTTTTTTAAATAGCATTTTCTTTTTAAATGACGACGTTTTTACTGTTTATGAATATTAAAAGAAAAATAATTACTAAACATTTATTAATAAAAAAAATGGGTGCTAGTGCAAGTGCACTTATGATCCGCGCTATATTTTAAATCGTATTTCTAAGCTTAATTAAAGTTTAATGTTTTTTTATTCAATTGTAAGGTGAAAACGTAGTCATTTAAAAAGAAAATGCTATTTAAAAAAAGAAAAGAAAAAGTCGATAAAAGTGACACATAAAACAGTAAAAAAAAAGTCGATAAAAGTGATTAAAAGTGAGATATTATTAATAAATGTGTAGTAATGTCTTTTATTTCAATATTCATAAACAGTAAAACAAAATCGATAAAAATTCATGATCGTTTAGTTACTATGGCAACTAAGGGAGAAGTCAGTGTTTTTTTAGGGTGTTCGGCAGGGAACTCTAATCGCGACCAGTACCCTTCCCTTTGATAACGTGTATTTGTTGTTTCACCCTCCCCCCTGTTTTGTTTTGTTGACTGCTTTAAAATTTGACGACTTTTTCGTATGCTGAAAATATTGGCATCGTTACAATTTAAACATTTATACACAAAACAGACTTTGAACATTGATTGTAGTAATCATTTACCGACCAAAATCATTTTGAAGGAAGTACAACTGGAAAGTAGTCAAAAGCAATTTACTTTGGGATCATTTGTGATCTATTTGCGTTAAAAAAATTAATCTCGTATAAACATTTTGGGTTTGTAATCCACAAAGATTCGTGAAAGTGGTCAGAAACTTAAATGTATAACAAATAAATGTTATCAAAGGCAATATCGATTATTCTTCTACCTAACTGGATAAGTTTTTAGTGTTTTTACTCCATGTAAAATGTTTATTCGGCTCGGAAAAAAAAAGTCAACCGGTCGGTACAGTACACGAGCTAAAGAAAAATGGCCGCGTGGTCATTTTTTCTTTTGCACGTGTACTGGCAGACTATTTGTTTTTCGAGCCGAATAAATATTTTACGTTAAGTAAAAAGGTACTTATGTTACAGTTCTAGGCTAATGTGTAGTTTAGCGACGTAAATTATTTGACGCACAAAAATTATTTATTTTTATATAAAACACATTATTAGACCCTAAGGCTGATAAAACCAGAAAAAATCCATTTTTATTACTTTTTCATTTTTATTAGATTAAAAAAAAAAAAAAAAATACGGCGGGGGATACTTACTGCGGTGTCGTATCCCCCTCTGTATTTTTATTTTCGTCTTTATTTCAATTTTTTCCCCGGATTATTATCTAATGGACACTAATCTCCCAGATTATCAGAAAAAAAAAATACAGAGAGGGGTAACTGCTTTCATACGGGCAGTCCACTCCAGTCCAGTGGGCACCGTATTTTCGAGTTTTACGATCTCTTTCTTTTTTTATTTATTTATTTAATGAAATCGTTAGGTGAAAGTACAGAATGATTAAAACACACCATCCCATCCCATGTTAAGAATGGCTTTCTAAATGTTATTTTAGCACGGTAACATAATTGCATAACTTATGCATTGCATAAGTTATGCAATTATGTTACCGTGCTAAAATAACATGCATTGCATTGCATAAGTACCAGTAAAAACACTAAAAACTGGTACTAGTGAAGAGAGTGATCCGGACATAAATAATAACGTTATTATTTAAAAAGCCATTCTTAACATGGGGAGGGTATTTTGTACCTATTCTATACTTTAACCTTACAGTTGAATAAAAAAAAACATAACTTTAATTAAACTTGAAAATACGGTTTAAAAAATAGCGCGGATCACTCTCTGCACTAGCACCTAAAAACTTATCCAACTAGGTAGAAGAATAACTTATATTGCCTTTGGTAACATTCATTTCCCTTTTCTTTAACCACATGTTTACGTTACAGATTTTACCTCTTGTGGTAAAAGAAAATGGCTGCCTTACTCAGAATTCTTACAACTTAAAATGATTATCTCATGTTAAATGTTAATTTTTTACGCAAACGCACGTATCTAGGTTACGACCAAATCGGGTAAAACTATACAAACACCGTGACAGCGAATTAACCCTAACCCCTAACCCTAACCCTAAACCTAACCCTAAACCTAACCCTAAACCTAACCCTAACCCTAAACCCTAACCCTAATCCTAACCCTAACCCTAACGCTGTCACGGTGTTTGTATAATAATACCCCAAATCGAACAATTTCACGTTAGCATCTTCCGGCAGGTTACAAAATATACCAAAGTGAGGACTGTCGGACGATAAATTCAAAACATAGCGTTCCTTCCTTTCTCCAATGTAAGAATAGCTTCCTATTTAGGAAGCCATTCTTAACACTGGAAAAGTAGGGGGATGATTTCACATTTGTCTTCTGACAACTGATTGATTAGCTAAATCGCTTTGGCATCTTCCGACTGTTTACGTAACTTGCCGGAGATTGGGTTGTACTGGATAAGTACTACAAGTTCAATTTTTATATGCATTTAATTTGATGTTGCTTCTTCAGAATTTAAATTCATTAAAAAAAAAAAATCCCCCCCCCCCAATTTTGATCTACGTACCGGTTACGAAACGAAAATGTCATATTCCAAAAATCACGTAAATTTATGAAATATTTTTTTTTTTTTTTAACTAAGAAAATCAAATGGCGGATCTTCCCATTATATATCAGTGTCTAATCAATATTAATTTACTGAAAAAATTGCAAAATACCGAAAGGCGTTTTTAACATGGGGAGGTTAGAGGTGTTTATTCCAAAAGCCGTTCTTAGGTGATTCTCGTTCTGCCGCCAATGAAATTTTATGATGGTATAGTTTGCTTCTTTATCTATAAAATGCATCACTGGTTACTTCTCTCTTAATTCCTCCAGAAATAGACATCAAAATCAGCCTTGTTATGGCTGCAATTATTAATAAATCGTTAAAAATGATTTGATGTACATATTCAATGAAACACGTGTAAGAAGACGTACCATGTATCAAATAAAATATGAATGTGATTTAAATATACTTGTTGTATTTTAAATTGTTTACAAATGATCTAACTACTTGATCAATTTACGTGATTTTTGAAATGACATTTTCATTGTGACGAGAACGTGCATCATAAAAATTTATTTTTTTAATAAGGTTGAATTCTGGACAGATATCAACTTCATTTTAGGAAAAAAAGCAGTGTCATATAAGCAAGAATCTATTCTTAACCAAATTTTGGGCGAAATTGTCCAACGGCATCTATTGTACAATTGAAATTTTATTTTGGGGATTTGTAAAGAGTTATAAGAGATATATGTGGGATATTTATGAACTTTTAAAGTGGTCATTCCATTTCCTGCCCTTTGTATATAAATTTGACATAATGACCACTTCTGAAATAACAAGAACAGACGTTCATATAACTTGAACCATTGAACGAAATATACAAATGCTTTACATGAGAAACTGAATAAGAAAATTGAATTATTTTTCTGTTTTTTTTTTTTTTTGTTCCTTCTAATCCACCCTGTATACGTGTTCTTAATGTTTAAACATTAAGGTTTTTTTATTTTACAGGTACAGACACAATGTTACTGGTCAAATTCTCCAATTATTAAAATAATTGGTGGTAATCGAGTTCCACATGTCTTTATTTGCTTACGTTTATCGTGTAATGTTCTGCTTCATGGTGAACACCCTGGAAAAGTCCTTTCTGGTTAGTAGTTTAAAAATAAGCAGTTCATTGTAATTTGCACCTACCAGACCTTGGTAACTGAATTTTTGTCAAAGAAAAGTTCCTGTTAAAATTGTTATTTTTGTATCTAAATGAAAAAAATTGTATAAAAATGTTGGAGAAAGTTATTTTTGTCTTTCTTTTTTATATTTTGGCTCCGTACATGTAACTTGTTACAATAGCCGAAAGGTGGCCACATAAAATGAAGCAAAAAAACAAAATAAACTTAACTGATTTATGAGATGCCTTAAATAAGTTTCCAGATTTTTTTTGTAGAAGCATTTAAAATTGTCGTAGACTCTTGAAAATTCAGTATGTTAGTGCTATACATCTTATGAGATAACTAACCCATTTTTTATGATTTCAGATTCAAATGAACAGCTATGGCAGGAATTGGAATACACTCTACTAAAGCCTGATTGTCAGAGTTGGTGAATTTTAAAAATGCAATCTAGACGTGAGGACAATTTAGAAGAACAATATGCAATAAAATTCTGTTTTAAACTTGGAAAAAATGCTACAGAAATCTATGGAATGCTTCAGACTGTTTTTGGAGCATCAGTTTTTGAGTGGCATAAGAGATTCAAGGAAGGAAGAGAGGCGTAAGGAAGTAGACTGGCTAAATAAAGAAATTGATGGATAAGGACTTGTGTGTCCATAGAGATAATAAGTTTACAGTTTTATGTCAGTGTGGGAACTACACACAATTATTCGCAAGGAACTGAAGATGCAGAAGATTTGTGCAAAGTTTGTCCCAAGGGTGCTCAGAGAAGATCAGAAAGAAAGACATTGTCATGACAGCAGGGAGATGGTGGAGCTGATCAATTCAGATCCAACAGTTCTTGATGCTTTGGTGACCTGCGACGAAAGCTGGATCTACTGCTTTGACCCAGAGACCAATAGACAGAGTTCTCAGTGGATGCATGCTGGCTCTCCAAGACCCAAGAAGGCCAGACAAAGCAAATCCACCCAGAAACATGATCTTTTTTTTTTTCTACATGCACTGGGTTCCCACTGGACAGATAGTCAACAAGAAACACTATATTGAGGTTTTAAGGGAGTTCAGGTAGAGATTCTATTAGGAGAGGCCAACACTCTTCAAATAGTCACTGAAATTTCCATCAGGACAATGCACCAGTCCACAACTCCATCTCTGTCACAGACTTTGACCAAGATGAGCATCAAAATACTTCCTCACTCTCTCTATAGTCCAGATCTTGCTTCCTGTGTCTTTTGGTTCTTTCCTAAACTCAAGGAAAACATTAGAGGCTGTCATTATGAGATAATTGAGGAGATGAAAGAGATTGTGATGAGGGTCATTGACACGCTCACATAGGAGGACTTCTATGGGACCTTCCAAAAGTTGTTGAAATGGTACACGTATATTGCAGCCAGAGGAGATTACTTTGAAGGGAACTAGAGTTTCATGTGTGTACTATCAATAAAAGTGTCCATGTGGAAAAAGTTTTGAAACTTATATAAGGAACATCGCATTTACATATAATTTTATTTTTATTTATTGTTATATTTATATTGGATTATTCAGACTAATCTACTCATTTTTGTCTTTGAGAAAGTTCTGATAATGGTTATACTTCTAAAGAACCGTCTTAGTTCATACACACTGGTTTATAGTCTACACTTTATAATCTTATGTTATTTGACTCCTGACAGAATTAGGGTTATGATTTAGTGATATTTTGCAACCTTTACACCAGACCCAACTCTGATCAACTTACTATTTGAGAAATTTTGATAATTCATATTGGTAACTTGCTCTCATTCCATAAGTATTGAGCAATTACTATTTGTATTTTTAGTATCACCTGTGCTTAGGAATAGATCTTCAACCTCCAGAAAATTGTCCCTTGGCACTTTTATCCAGTGTACAAGGGGTCATTGTGAAGGTTACAGTGATGTAAATGTATGAATTGTCTCTGAAATCAAAGCAGTAATTGGAATAATATAAATTATCAGTCCTCACCTAAAAGAAAAATTCCAAAAGATATTTACGTCATTGCATTCATTTTGTAATTGTTTTTTCATGTTATTTTTTATTTTGTTTATGTTTCAGCCACATGGACAGTTTCTGTTTTTGTAAATTCAGCCATTTTTAAAAAGTAGATAAAAATGTTTCCCTTGACTGAGAAAAGTCCATGAAACATTAGAAAACAATTACCAAAAGCAATAAGTTTTTTTTGTTGTTTTTTTTTTTTTTTACAAAGGAGTCACCACTTATCAAGGCCCAGGGGCCACTCAAGGATAAGGAGGATGTACAGTGGTCAAGGGGAACATGTCAGTTATCAATAGTGGAAATTGGATTACTTAAGGGGATGGCTCATCAAGAATTTGTTCACATTGGACTTGAAGACAACCATATTGTAGTCAGTTGGAAAGCAGGAAAACGGAACAGTTCCACAGGCCTGCAGTTCTAAGAAAGAAGCTTTGTTCATGGAATCTACGTTTAGGTTTAGGCACAGATAAAGAGTGGGGGAAATTATTGATAGCGGTTTCAGCTAGACGGGTGTTTTTTGTGAAAGTCAGGTCAGGAGGAATCATAGATTGGAGCTCAGATGAGCACTTGCCATGAAAATAACGATAAAGCAGAGATAGGCTTGTGGCGTCTCTTCTGTGGGAAAGAGGTTACACGAAAGAGAAAGGGGCATCCCCTACTAGGCTACGAAGTCTATTTTGAACTCTGTCAAGGCAGGATATGCTACTTCTAGCAGCTTCTCCTGCCCAGATGTTATCTTAAAAATGAAAACTCTGTTTTTGAAAATCTTCGTTCATGACAATAACGATCTTTACTTTCAATAACTGAATTCCATCTGTCAACAAGATTATAAAGGCTTCACTTGTAAAATTCTTTAGGTTTTCATGTGAAATCCAAATCTTAACTCCTGTTCAATCTCCTCGTGAGGTTAAGCTAAGGCCATCTAAATGGTTTTGTAATCCTCCAAAATAATCCAAGGGAAGTAAATCAGGAAAATGTGCAGGATGGGGAATGGTTACCTCACCAAATTTTTTTTACACAGTGGTCACCACTTATCAAGGCCTGGAAGCCACTCAGGGATAAGGGTTATTGCAAGTACATTACATTAGTGTGGAGAGTTGATGAAGTGTTTATTTAAGGGGGCGGTTCATTAGGAATTTGTTAACGTTGGACTTGAAGACATCCAAGTTGTAGTCAGGTGGGAAGCAGGCAGACGGAACAGAGTTCCACATGCGTGCAGTTCTTCTAGCAAATCTTTGGTCAGTAGTGTTATGTGAAGACGAGCATTATTATGATAGATGACTTTTTTTTTCTGTTGATTAAAAAGTCATTATTGGGTTAATATGACAAGAAAATATAAATGATGTTTTAATAATCTGCAAAAAGAAAAGTTATGAATTAATCATCGTGATCTGTTTAAGTAATAACAATATCCAGAAAATAATGGTTTAAAATGCTTGTTCTAGGAACTGGAAATTAAAACTTTTGCACTGATCTGATACAAAAATTAAACAATACAATGTAAACAGTCAAAAAAAAAAAAAAAAAAAAATTGCAATTCATGCCTTTTTCATTTTCTGCTCCAGAATGACAGATTTTATTTTATTGTGGTCACTCTTGTAAGACATCTGATTTTACTGACAGCCATGGAGTATAAACAGCTACTTTTTAATACGAAGAACTCGTAAATGTCTATATTTATAACTAGGAGTGATAATTTGAGTCAGTAATACCATTTATTGCAAATATGATACGGAAATACGAACTGTTCATATCAATCTCATTTCAATAGTTAATGTATTGAATCTTCTTAGTATGATTCATAACACATTAGAGATCAAGATAATTTTTCTTTTAATTATAAATTGATAAAACCACTCAATTGTAGACCATGTAAAAGCAGTCGGAGAGACAATTTGGTAAAAAGGGTTAAAAAAATATAACTTTAATAATTTTTGGGTGAGGAATTCAAAAAAATGTTTGTCTTGTTTCTAATAACAAAACTTTTTGCCACAGAAATATTTTTACTTTGGCGAATTTAAACTCGCCAAAAAAGGACTGACAACAAATAAGATTTAAAAATTTGTCATACAAAAAAGTCACAAGTTATTTTTTTTATTTATTTATTTTTTTTTTCAAGCATTGAAAAACTTTCAACTTAAAAGACAAGTAAACAAGTAAGATATTTTATAGGCAGAGGTCTTACTACAATTCCTTTCCTTATTGATTTTCTCTCAGAATTCTTTCATAAGCTTCTGCTATGGTAGATATATCAAGAACACTGCAAATCCTACCATCACTTGAAACTGGCATTACCTTGAAACCCCATCTGTAAACAAATGCTTACTCTACCTGTGCAATGTCATTTGACAAAGGCCATTGAAAAAAATCTTTTCTACCTTTGGTTTGCTATAATAATTTTATTACAGCATTGGATGCAGATATAACCTCAATGACTTGGCCAATGTAAAAGTTGGTGTCATGGTAGACAGCAACCAATTGTCCTTGATGCTCATAACTAAAGATATCCTGAGATGGTTCTTCATCACAACTGCAAAAGTTATCTGAATGTTCAGCAGATTCACTAAGGGACTTTTTTTGTTGCTTTAGAGGTGGAAATGAATCAACTGGATTTCTTAAGTAGTCAGAGAGAGCAGCTTCCAGTTGAACTTTATTTCCACTGGTGTTGATTTTGACACCCAACACAACCTTGAGATATCTCCGTTCAAGTTTATCAAAACACCTGGTAGAACATATAGGTCTCGGGGGTACTTCTACAGTTTATCACTGAAAATGAAGACGCCATTTTTTTTTTTTTTTTTGTGCACCTGTCTTAAAATCCGAGAGAGAAATCAGTATTTTAAACTATAACCGAAGCATGAAATAAATAACAAACAGAAATTAGACTAGATAATGATTTTTCAGTTTCATTTACATTAATTTGTTGTTGATCCTTTAAAGTTGCTTTAATTAAAAAAAATTGGATCAAGTAAAGAATAGATACCCTGTAGCAGACGACCCAAAAAGGGGACTGTTGAAATATTTTGGTGTTTTAATGGGGTATGATCCCACACAGTCGGACGATTCTATTTATAAACGATTGCTGCTAAGAACTGACGAATCAAATTAATTCACGTTCTGCTACCAACCAATCAGAAACCAGAATTGCTTCATAAATATTAAACCTTTTCTGGAGCAATTTCACATGTTCTTTTCCCGGGTTTCGACACGGTAAGAATATTTTGTTCTGTGGAACTGTCTACTACAAACAAGTCACCTCCCAGGACTTGTGTGTAACAGCGAACCATCTGAAACTGTTCTGAAAGTCAAAATGGCTTACACTTCTAGAGGGACCGACCGAAATGGTGACCCCTTTTCAAACATCGTTAAAAGCTATGGTAACTGCCATAGACCAAAAAGTGGTAGTAAGCAGGCAGGTTTCAACCCGTGAATGTTGAGAGAGATATTAAAAAAAATATGGCAGCAGCATCGGGAGGGAATCAAAACAACAGTAGGCAGCCAGGGTGAAGAGAGATGTTTTAAAAAAAAAAAAAAGTTGTAGTTAGCAGGCAGGCTCAAACCCGTGACGTGAAGGCAGAAAAGAAAGTGAAAAAATATCTGATGTCTTAGCCAATGTCTACATGAGGCGACCGGAAGTCAAAAGCGTTCAAATTAACCGGAGTCAATCCAAGAGTGATGATGACTTGCTAAATTGTTGATGAAAAGAAAATTCAGCTGTCCTTGTAGAAAACGGCCGAGTTTAGGGTGAAGGAATTAATGTTTTGGCCCAATTTTTCGATATTTGTTATCTGAGATGCCACGCTTCAAAATGATACCAATCTTGTTAGGATCCGTCACTTCTGTCAAAAGCTTTTGCGAGATATACATTAGGTATCACAAACTAGCCTACTTTAGGATGCGAAAACTGGTAAATAAAGTTAAATTTCCCTTAACTTCAATTTACGATATCTCTTTATTTTTGGGGTTATTTTGATAAAGTTTTAATTTAAATAAAATTTAATCTTTTTGCTTTATAGATATAATTCTTTTTCTTGTGTTTTTAATAATTTTTTTTCTAGGTTACTTCAAGTTATGTCACCAATTTTTGGTGAACGCGGCTTTATTTTTTACACAAAATTTTTTTTTGTGATTTTCAAATTTGATGTGCGCCATATGAGTATCTAGGTATAAAAAAATAGTAACATTTTAAAGAAAAAAGGTCACTTATCAATATAGTGAGCTTAAAAAGGGATTTTAAGTTGTTTTTCACAAAAAAAAATCCAACTTGAAAACTTCAGTGAAAAAAAATTACGAAAATGGCACCGTTTTGTAGATAGATATTTCCTCTTTAATAATCCATTGGTGTCATATTACTATACTCATAAATCAAGGAACACCACTAATAAAAGTGAATGTACCTACACATCGAGATTTACAACTTAATGCAAAGTGACCGAAGTAGAAGTATCAAGAAAATCAACTGTCAGCACGAACGAGCCGCACGACCCAACGTAAACAAACATCTTGTTTCACTATGGATTTGTTTTTGTTTATTTAAAAGTTATAGGAAGTTATTGTTTAAAATATTTTTAGTGCAACAAGCGCGTCAATAAAAGAAATGAAAATTTACAATTTAAAAAATAATGTCAGTTGTTTATTTTCTATATTTTCTTTCGAACTTTCATATGTTCTTTGCTTTATCTTCTATCGGTTGGATTAACTTCAGCATTGTTAAATTATCTTTTTAAAATTAAACTGGGTACATTTTAAACCAAAAAACATTTTTAGTTGTGCGTGATTGATGGAAAAAAAATTTTTTTTCATTTTAAAAAATGTGCCTCATTTTTTTGTTTACTTATTTCTCTTATGTTCTGTTGGGCGTTTCGATATATCTAACATTTTGTTAAATTATTTATTTTTTTTTATTAGATTGTGTAGTTACATTACTTTAAAAAAATTAACAAAATATAGCTAAGTTTGAAGTTACTTGCAACAAGTCATGTGTAAATAAAATTAATTTTACGTAAAAATGTGCATTTTGTTTTTGTTTATGTTCTATCAGCGTTTTTGATAACTTTGAAGATTTTGTTAAATTATTTTTTTATTACACTGTACATTACTTAAAAAATAATTGAAAATATAATTAAGTTATGTGCACTTGGCGCATAAATGAAAAAATTAGTTTCACTGTAAAAAATCATTTTTTTTTAATTTAATAATTTTCGAGACGGTACTTCTACAGTTTATCGCCGAAAATGGAGATGCCATTTTTTTTCGCGCATCTGTCGTTAAAATCTGAGAGAGAAATCAGTATTTTAAACTATGACCGAAGTTAAAAATAAATAACAAAAAATTAAACTAGATATTAATTACTTCAGGAAAGAACTATGAAAAAAAGTAAATAAAGAAAGTGAAAGAATATATATCCGTAATTGTTTAATTGAAAATGCTTTAATTTAATTCATGAAAACGGGAATGTTTTTCATGAAACATATATACATTTTTAAGATCAAGTAAAGAATAGATATCCTGTAACACAGTCCTCTATTCCGATTGGCTGAAACCTCTGGTGACGTTGACAGAAGAAAGGAAGGGAAAAGTAGAAGAGTAGGGAGAAAGAGAGAAATAAGGGAAGCATACCATAGCAGCATCATAGTAGTAGTTCATGACACGAGTCCCCCTCCAAATAACGGAGTTAAGTACCTTCCACAGAATTATTAAATATGTATATTGCCTAAATTTGTTTAAAAATAAAAGTACTCATTTTTCTTTTTCCATGTTACTTTCCTACCAGATTTAGACTTATGTGTCAGCGATTTTATCTTCAACTTTGTCGGTATCATCTGTCTTAATAAGTTTATCATTAGTAGTACCGTCATTTGTCTGTGCCCTCTCAATCGGTCTAATTTTATTAGTACTAGTTGGTTCTATGTACGGCTTTAATCTATCTATTGATACGTATGAGTACCGTTATTCATATCGATCTGATAATGCTTATCTGATCGAGTCAAAATTATATTAGGACCTGAGTACGGTGCTTCTAATGGTTTCCTAACTCGATCAACTCTGGGCCATACTTTTTCACAGGAAGATAAACCTTTCAGTATAAATGTTTTGGGATTGTCATGGATATATCCTTTTCCGTTGTTGAGTACATCAATTTGGGACATCCATTCACACAAATTACGTATGTACTGGTTATTAACTGGAGTTTCTCCTACTCTCTGCTTGTGTATCAACTGCTGAGGAATCAATATCGGAGCTCCAGTAACAGACGTAAAAGGGGAAAAGCCTGATTCATTAGGGGTGCTATGTATACCCAGCAGAAGCACCGGTATTGCTTTCATCCATAATTCTTTTTGAGCCATTATTGCCGTTTTAAGGGTACGGTATGCTCTTTCGATCATCCCATTACTTTGAGGGTGATATGATGTTGTCCTCAATTGGTAAGAAACTACTATCTTGGCTAATTCCTGGAACAATTCGCTCTCAAACTGACTACTTCTGTCAGTTACAACATTCAGTGGGACTCCAAATCGAGATATCTATGCATTGATAAACACTTCTGCTACCGACTGTGCAGTTATCTCAGTCATAGGCTGTACTTCAATCCAGCAAGTTGCACGATCGATGCAGGTAAGCAAATATTTGTAAGGGCTCAGGTAAGGGTCGGACTCATTGTGCGTTAAGGGCAGGGGTCCAACGATATCGATATGTACCGTCTGGAAACATGCAGATGGTAACTCAAATTCTTGGACTGCAGATTTTGTGTGTCTGTGAACTTTTGATTGTTGACGCACTGCACATTCTGCACAGAATTGTTTAATCATTTTATCTAAACAAGGCCAAAAGTATCTGGACTTGACCAGTTTTATAGATGCTCCCGTACCAGGATTCACCAAACTATGTAAACTGTTGAAAATAGCTTGATGATGCTCTTTTGGGATAAATGGTCTGGGGTACTTAGCTGAAGTATCGCATCGGACTGAGCCGACTTCGCTTGACACACAGTATTCTTTCAGATTACTGTATGACTTTATTTCGTCATCACCTTTTTGTGCCTGGGCTACTTCAGCCAAGTCGCATGCATCTATCTGCACAGCTAATGCAGGCCGAGACATACAGTCTGCAACTATATTCTCAGCTCCTTTAATGTACTTCACGTTAGCAATATATTCAGCAAGCACTGATAAGTGTCGCTGTTGTCGATCTGACTTTGCTGGTGTCTGACTATAAAAGGCTCCACATAATGGCTTATGATTAGTGAATAATGTCACGTGATGACCTTCTATGAGGTGATGGAAATGTATCACTGAAAAATAAGCTGCTAGTAGCTCTGTCAAACGTGGAATACTTGACTTGGGTTTGATTGAGAAAATTTCTTGGAAAAGTAACCTATAGGTACTGGTTTCTAATCTATCAACTGGTGTAATGCAGCACCAGCGACGTATTGACTCGCATTTGTAACTAAGTGGTATTCTGTAGCTGAAGACTCTGGATGATCTAACACCGTAATTTCTGATAATTTGCTTATTATTGTTTTGAAGGCGTTAGTTTCTTCCTCATTAAGTTCAGTCTTTGCTTCAGGATCCAACCTCATCCATTCAGATAGTGGTAAAATTATGAATGCATAATTAGGAACTAATTTGCAGTAAAAACCTGTCATCCCCAAAAATCTACATAAGCTTTTTTAGTCCTTAGGTATCGGAAAATTTTCAAACTCTTTGATTTCGTTTAAAGTAGGCAACAAGCCTTCTTTGCTTACGTGAAAACCTAAGAAATCTAACTCTGGTACTCTGAATACACACTTATCTAAGGGAATCTTTAAATTGTTATCACTAAGGATCCTAAATACTCTATTTAAATCTCCCTTGTGCTGTTGCTCACTTTCGCTAAAAACTAGTTTGTCGTCTAAATATATAAATATGCAATTTAATTTTTAAAATATTTTATCCATAAAATGCTGAAATGTAGCCACAGCATTCTTTAAACCAAATGGCATGTAATTAAACTCAAACAAACCAAAAGGTGTCACTACTGCTGTCTTAGGCACATCTTCAGGGTGTACCTTAATCTGATGATATGCTGCAGTTAAATCTATTTTGGAAAAATATTGTTTATTAGCTAACTGTGTGCAGAAGGAATTTATATTTGGTACCAGGTAGCAGCCTGTTTTGGTAATGCTATTTAACGTACGGAAATCACCGCACGCTTGATATGACCCATCCGGCTTCTTCACCAAGTGCAAAGGGGTTGCCCACTCGCTACTGGAAGGCTGGATAACTCCGGTATTTAGTAACTTTTTAAATTCTGCCTGTGCTGCGTCTAACTTAGGACCGAAAAGTTGTCTGGCTTTAGCAAAGACTGGCTGCCTGTATCAATCCTGTGATACACTCCACCATAGTCTTTGTTTGTGTCGCTATCTGGTGAAAGCACATTATTATATTTACCTATCACTTCTGTAACATAATCTGCTAGGTCTATTTTGTTAATCACTACAGCATCGGTTCCCGTTACTGCATTGACTGTAATTTCACACTCCGTTACGTTATCACGGATGGATCTATTTTTACAATCCACTATAATGTTAAATTTGTTTAAGAAGTCAAATCCTAACAAAGGGTTAGTGACATCTGCGATTACGGAACTCCATTGAAAAGATCTTCTCAAACGGGGTATCTTAACTTCGAGGTTTGTCTTACCATAGCATTTTATGCTTTCACTGTTAGCGGTAGAGATATGAACAAGAGTTAGCTTCAGAGTAATTCCATTTACTATGGAATGTGGTAAAATGGAAACACTGGCTCCTGTATCTATGATAAAATTGACTTTAGACGCTCCTATTTTAGCAGAAACTTCTAATAACGGCGGCACTACTGGAGCAAACGCAGTCTGCCTTTCTAGTTTTCCGAATCACTAGGGGCGGGAGAGGAAGGGTGCGAGTTAGGCAGAGTCTGTAAGCTATTCTTTTTCTTTGGCCATTTACACCATTGCTTACATGTACAAGTCTGCTCCGCGAAATATATATGGGCTCTACATATCTTCGGCCGCTGTTTCCTTCTATATGGACATAGGCCGGCTGAAATGGTTTCACTAAACTGTCTGGTGGTAATATGGTTGTTTGTCCGAGCTCGACTCTTAATCGCCTGAAATACTGACGTATTTTCTATTAACGGCATCAAGTTGTCGGATAGTCGACCCAACTGTGTTAACGGCATTTCAGTGTGGGCTGCTATTACTGGGGCAATTTGCTTCGGAAGTGAATGCATGAATTTATGGCGCACTATCTCGTCGCTTGCCCCTATTCTATGTGCGACCGTTAACATCTCCTGGAGGTATAATGATGGACGACCAGCTAACGTAATGCTCCTCATCAACTTCTCCAGGAGTTCAGGTCTAGTCTTTTCATATGCAGATAACACAGACTCCTTTAACTTTGCATAGTTTAGCGACTGCAGAATTGCTGGAGGTATATTTGTTACCATGTCAGGCGGCAATGCACTGATAACCGTATAGAACTTAGTATTATCGCTCGTAATGTGTCTGAGATGGAATTGAGCTTCTATTATCGAAAACCATCCCTTGACACTCGTCTCCATAAATTGTGGGGATTTTATGCTAACCTGTTGTTTTTTTTTTTTGTTTTTTTTTTACAAAGGCATCACCACATTATCAAAGCCCAGAGGCCACTCAAGGATAAGGGTTAAAGAGTGTACAGTAGAAATTGGTCAATATAGTAATCATTAGTAATGAAAATTTGGTAAATTTAATAACTTATATGGAACGGCTCATCAAGAACTTATTTACTTTAGACTTGAACACAACCATATTGTAGTCAGCCGGAAAGCAGGAAAACGGAAGACAATTCCACAGGCGTGCAGTTCTAAGAAAGAAGCTTTGTTTATGGAATCTACATTTAGGTTTAGGCACAAATAAAGAGTGGGGGAAATTATTGATAGTGTTTACAGCTAGACGAGTGTTTCTTGTGAAAGTTTGGCGAGGGGGGACCATAGATTGAAGCTCAGTTGAACACTTTCCATGAAAATAACGATACATCAGAGACAAACTCGCAACATCTCTTCTGTGAGATAGAGGTTGCAGCGAAGAGAAAAGGACATCTCCTACGAGGCTACAAAGTCTATTTTGAACTCTATCAAGGCAGGACAAGTCCTTTCTAGCAGCTCCTGCCCAGATGTGGCAACAGTATTCCATCCTTGGATGTACCTGGCTCTTATATAGATAGAGAATAGCATCAGCAGTGAGATATCTACTGGATCGATAGAAAGATCCCACCATTTTTCCAGCGGCCTTGGCAACAGATTTGATATACGTGTTCCATTTAAGATCAGGAGTAATGGTCAAGCCCAGAAGCTTGTCAAAACTTGAGGCCTCCTGAAGACGAGAGCCATTCATTTCAATTGATGACAAATGTGGATTAGAATGTTGATGATGTAAAGAGAGAAGCTTGGTTTTAGATGCATTAAAAGTAACCAGCCACTCCTTTCCCCATTGTACTACGTGCTCAAGATCAGAGGAGAGAGAATTGGAGAGAACTTGGTCGTTTACTGTCTTAGATGGGGTACCATAAATGGTAGTGTCGTCAGCATAAATGTCTACAAATGATGTAAGGATATGATTTGGAAGATCATTAATGTAGATCAGGAAAAGAGTTGGGCCCAGGATGGATCCCTGAGGGACACCGGCATTAATACTGTGAGCTTCTGATTTTTGCCCCTCAACTACTACTCTTATGAACCTATCAGAAAGAAATGATTTAATAATTGAGAAGACTTTTCCAGCTATACCATAGCTAGCGATCTTATGAAGTAAACCTTTATGCCATACCCTATCAAAGGCTTTAGATATGTCAAGAGCAATTGCCCTAGAAAGATTGCCACCGTCGAGAGATTTGCTAATCCTATGCGATATAACTGTAAGGACATCTGCTGTAGATCTAGCAGAACGGAAACCATATTGAGTGTCACTAAGAAGGTTATTTTTGTTGAGATGTTTGATTACTTCTGTATTTAACACAGATTCTAGCAACTTACTCATGACGCACAGGAGACTTATTGGCCTGTACTGAGAGGGGGATGAGCGATCACCTGAATTCTTAAATACAGGGCATACTGATGAGATTTTCCAGGGAGATGGGAAACTATTCTCCTTAAGACAACGTTTAAACAGTTTTGTAAGTATGGGCGCTAGTTCAGGTTGAAGTTTTTTGAGTACTATAATTGGAATACCATCAGGGCCAGTTGCTTTACTCGAATCAAGGTTTTTGATTAGCTTCGCAACATCACGTACAGATATACGTATATCACATAGCGTGTTTTCTGATACAGGAGGAAATATTGGGGGTTGGCGGTCTTGGTCGCAAAGGGTAGAATTAGCTGCAAAGTTCTTGACAAAGAGTTTGGCTTTGTCTGATGCTGACAAGATTACCTCAGGTCCATTGATAATAGTTGGGATGGAGCACACGCTTCTGTTCAGGATTCTGTTTGCTATTTGCCAAAACTGGTGGGAACCAAGCCGCTGCTCAGCTACTTTGGACTTAACAGATTGAGCATACAACTCTCTTGCGTTCCTTATTACTTTCTTACAATGGTTGCTGGCAGTCCTGAAAACGGCTTTAGATTCCATACATCTATTACGTTTGAAGCAGTGGAAAAAGTGATTTCTGTGCGCAATGGCAGCGGCACATTCTGGAGAGAACCATGGCTGGCTATTAGGTTTTTGCTGAAACTTTTTAGAGGGTATGAAACGGTCAATACCTACAATTAACCATTCAGTTAGGGCTAATACTATAGAGGACACATCCTTTTTAAACATGGAATGCAGAGGTAGATCAGATATAAATGTACGGAAGCTATCCCAGTCAGCCTTAGTGTATCGATATACTGTACGATTAAGAGGTACGTCTGGGGACTTATTACATTTCATTTTTATCTTAATTGATACAACAGAGTGGTCGGACGATCCAAGAGGCGACAGAACAGAAACTGAACATAGTTCAGGGCAAGTTGTGAGAAAAAGGTCTAGTAGGCTCGCATACTGGCCGTCATTATCGGGCACACGGGTAGGTTCCTGAACAATCTGAGTAAGGTCATAGGCAATGGAGAAATCATGACAGAACCTCCCCTCATCATCGGTCTTGTTTGAGTGGGTCAACCATTCGACGTTGTGAACATTGAAGTCTCCACATATGTGAATGTTAGCTGAAGGATAAGTAGAAAGGACTTGGTCAATTTTCTCAGATATGCTTTGAAAGATAGTAACTCCGCTGTTGTGTTGTTGTTGTGCGTCCATTATTATTATTACTAATTATTATTATTAATTATTATTATTACTATTATTACTACTGTTAATTATTATTATTAATTATTATTAGTTACTATTATTATTTTATTCTTCTTATTATTCATTCGTAGTTGCGACTAAAGGAAATGGCTGGAGTGTGATAAGCAAGAAGAGAGAAAAGCGAGTACTCACCAGAGGTTAATTTCAGCAGGTGCTTGGAGAAATAGCGTCAATTAAAATTTTTTTTTTTTTATATATATAAATATATATATCTGTGAATATATAGTCAATATTCTTAAAGAAAAAAAAACTGAGTTCATCGATGCACACACGTGTTCCAAAATTGGCTTCACACGCATGCGTCTGGAAGGTTCCTTTTTCTGTGTGCGGGTGTGTGTGTGTTTCAGAATGAAATTTGGGGTTCTTTATTGATTATTAAAGTCACTTTTTTGTTGTTGCAGAATAGTTTTTAGACCAGATTTTATTTTATTTATCTGGTGAGAATTTTTTTTTTATTTTTACTGCTTATTTTTCTTGTTTGTTTGTTTGTTTTTGCCTTATTTAGCGTAAACCGTTTCACAAAAATAGCAAAAATATATGTACATTATCGGCATTTCTTGGAAAGCGGATTTATATATACTTTTTTTTTTTGTAAGGTTCTACTGTAGTTTTAGAAAGACCTTTTCTTCTTTCTTTTTTTTTTACTCTGTCACATTCTCATCGTTTTTTTTTTTTTGTTGTTCTTTGAAGATTGCGTGTATATACGCATGTCGGGCGTTCACCAAATTATGGCAGTTACCATAGCTTTTAACAACGTCTGAAAAAGGGTCACCATTTCGGTCGGTCCCCTTTTTGGGGCACCTCCGAAATTAGAGAGAGAACAAGAGTGCTGAGAAAGAACGGTTGTGGAAAAGAAAACATTGGGTTTTAATTAAGTGCGATGAGACTTTAGGATTGATGATGTTTTATAAAGGTTTCCAAGATATAGTGGTACAAAGAGGATGGTACATTTCTTTGATAAAAGTCTTTCCCCAGGGAAACTGGTCAGTCGCATGCATGTTGACGCTTCTATAGTTCCCGCATGTCTGAAACAGATTTGTTTGTATCTCCTTCCAACACAATCCTCTATTCCGATTAGCTGAAACCTCTAGTGATGTTGAGAGAAGAAAGGAAGGGAAAAGTAGAAGAGTAGGGAGAAAGAGAGAAATAAGGAAAGCATACCATAGCAGCATCATAGTCGTAGTTCACTACAGGTCCTCCGATTTATCAGAGAGGGACCTATGTTTTCAGTGGCGTCTGTGCGTCCGTTAGTCCGGACTATTGCCAGATAACCGTCCATTAGTTTTTCCTGAAATTTTGCCACGAATTGTATTTTATTCAATAGATGTGCACAGTGAAAAACTTTTTTACAAAAATTCCCGTTGTGCCCCAAGGGGTACAAAAGAGGTAAAAAATGCCCCAAAATGGCCAAAAATTACACATTTTCCCTCATAACTTTTGATCCATCCATTAGATTTTTTTGAGACTTTGCCAAAATGTGGAGCCCATTGTTCTTCATACAAATCCATTATTGGTGACCCTGGCAAAATTCTGGTTCGCGTCCCCGGGGACTTTCAGTGCTAAAAATGCCTCTTGTTGTGGTTCTTTTTTCATATTTCTCAACAAAAACTTGATATATCTGACGATATAAAAGTTTTTCATGGTGGTCAATTCAAATATACATGTGTTACAGCCTGAAACTGCACCGTTATCCATTTACACTGGGATTCGGCATCTCCAGGAGCTCAAAAGAGGTAAAAAAATGCCCCAAAATGACACTTTTTACCCCATAGCATTTGATCCATCCATTAGATTTTCCTGAAACTTGGCCAAAATGTAGAGGCTATTTTTCTTAATATAAATTCAGTATAGGTGACCCTGGCAAAATTCTGGTTCGCATTCTTTTGGTATTTTTAGGGCTAAAAAAAACATGCTTTTTAGGAGCTCTTTTTTCATCTTACTCAAGAACTTGATATATATGTCTATATAGTAGTTTTCCATGGTGATGAATTTAAATATACATTTCTTAAGGTGTGAAACTGCATCGTTATTCACTGGGATTCAGTGTTCCAGGAGCTCAAAAGTGGTCACAAATGCCCCAAAATTGCAAATAATGGCACTTTCTACCCCCTAACTTTTGCCCGATCCATTAGATTTTTCTGAAACTTGGCAAAAATGTGAAGGCAACATTGGCCCTTTACACTTCTCACATTCATCATTTCTTTACTATTTTTGTGGCATTATCTCACATACAGCGCAAGAGGGGTACCATATATGCGCGGCTTTTTTTTTCTCTCTCTCAACACACACCTCCAAACACCTGGGCACCCAGGCTAGTCTAATATATAAAAGGTAAAATGGGTGCAAGCGTTTGTGTATATCCGTGATAGGCTTTTTGCATCAGGGTTCTCGCATTAGATTCTGCAATAAGTTTTCACATACTTCCTAGATTGTAATATCTCAGATTTGCAAATGGACCCCGTCTCTATCTTTCTTTTGATCGAGTTAAACAAAATTCCCACCGTGGCGTTGTCTTGCGTGTTTGTTTGGCTTTTTCATATAAAGCGAAACTGTTTGAAAAAGCGGCAAACGTTCAATTAACTATGCTTAAATTCAACGCACGCAGCTTCTGCTTACGCGATGGCGACATTGGCTAATGCATTACATTTTTTTTCACCTTCTTTGCCTCCTTGACGTTACGGTTTCAAGCCTGCTGGCTACTACCACTTTTTTTTTAGCCTCACCTTTTTCTCCTTCGCGTTACAGCCTACTACCACTTTTCTTTTTTTTAACACCTCTCTCCACCCTATTGTTTCTCCCCCCACCAGGCTGTTTTTTATTCCCACTCTGACTACACCACCGCAACACACCCAGGCAACACCGAGTACCCCACTAGTCTATATATAAAGGGCAAAATGTGTGTGTCTTAGTGTATCTCGCAAAAACTTTCCACACGAGATTGATCCTCATGAGATATCGTTTTCAAGCTCAATACCCACCTTCCTGTGCAATTTTATACAAAAGGTTCCTTTTTCGTCAACATTTTGCAAAGTCATCATATGCGCTTGCATTGACTAGCCTTAATTTGAATAGCAGCAAAGTCGTATGTCATGGTGGGGTTTTAAGCGGTTTGCTTTTTTTCACCTTTTCCTCCTTAGAATTACAGGGTTGAGCTTTTTTTTTTTATTATTACTTATTCTAAGGCTTACTTAATGAGATTTTTTTCCTTTTAAAACAAAAACTGAATTATGTTACCGTTCACTTAAACTTTTTTTTTTCTTTTCCACACCTTTCTCCACCCAAGCAGCGTCTATTTTTTCTCTGGTTGTATTAACTCCTTACTAAACCACCTCTCCACACCCAGACAAAGCCGGGTACCCCCGCTAGTCTATATATATAAAAGGCAAAATGTGTGTGACCATTTCGTGTATGTCTTCAAAAGGCTTTTCTCGCACACGGTTCCGATGTCGTTACGATCGCTTACAACTGTTTATATGGGTCCTAAATAATAATATGTACGATTTGGGAAAGTGCGCACATCTAGATTTATTTACGTCGACTTTTACAAAATTATTGCTATTTTGGCTTCTCGCATGTCGATGAGGCTTTTTCGTATAAAAAGTGAAACTAATTCAAAGTTAACAACGAACAACGTTCTCGGCATTGCACCGGGAAATGTCCAGAAGCAATCAGCTTTGATCAATGTTGTACATCAGACAATTGTTATTCAATCTGGACAATTGGGAGCTGGTTCCCCTCCCCCCAACATCTGTTGGGGGAAAAAAACAAAAACAGTACAAACTTGGGTAAACAATTGTGTGACTTCTATTTGACCTTCTTAATTAGGTCAAATGGAAGCAGCAGAGTTAACTTTTATTATGCACGCCTGTTTTAATAGTTTAATAAATAAATTCAAACCCGGGTATGTTGTATGTATGTCGCGGTGGCCTAATGGGTAACGTCGCCCTTTTTTTTTTTTTCACACATTAATTTCCAACTCAAGGGTACGGGTTCGATTCTCATACTTACCTACCAAAACTTTTTTTTTTATTTAAGCCCCCCCCCCCCGAGTTCTGATTTACCTCAAGACACCCGGGCATCGCCGGGTACCCCCTGCTAGTCTATAATATAAAAGGCAAAATGTGTGTGTGTGTGTGTGTGTGTTTGTATGTCTGCCAAAAACTTTTGACAGACGCGTCGGACCATGATAAAATTGGTATCGTTTTAAAGTTTGATGTCTCGGCCACCAAATATAAAAAAATTGGCCAAAATCATTAATTCTTTCACCGTCAACTGGGCTGTTTTTTTTTACAAACAGGGTTCTTGCAAGTCACAGAAACCTTGCATCAACGACATCGCATATAAAACGTTATTTCAACCGCCCGTGACGTCACAAGCGCAATGGCACATCAGTAAGATGGTTTGCTTTTTTTTCATCTGCTTTTCCTTCGGCACGTTACGAGTTCAAACTTGCCTACTATTTTTTTTTTTTTGCTCAACCAACACCCTAACACACACCCGGGCAACACCGCACACCCAGGTTAGTTCAATATATAACACTTCTATTTATGCATATATTTTTTTTATAGCATGGATAGAAACTTGGCATTTTAGATGAAAGCAATCTTTTCAGATCAATTTACTTCTGGGGATTTCAATCCAGTTCTACATTATAAATTACCCCCCCCCCCATACACACACACACACACACACACAAGCCAAGCAAAACATATCCTTCCCCCCCCCCCCCAAATATCTGATTATAGAATTAAATTCCACCATAATGCATTTTATTTAGGAAAACAGAAAATGAACCTTGACTTTACTTTAGCTTGCTTGCTTTAGTCCTCAGATTCCATAAATGATGTTTCTGACAAAGCGAGAAGAATTGCTGTTTTTTATGTCGGAATCTATGCACCAAATATTTATTAGCTAGTTTTTGACAAAGTAATTTTATTTTTCTTAGCCTCATATCAGGTAGCCCTTTTTTAAATTGTATATCTCTATATAAATAAAATGAACTCATTTTTTCCCCTCTGACTTTGACGTTTATAGGACTGCACCTGTATACATTTGGTGCAGCCGTATCATTCACAAACTGAATCACGACATCTGCCGTATGTTATAGGGTTATTGCATATCCAGTATCTCGCTGATTAGAGTTTCCTATATTCTGTCTGGTGAGAGTCCACTGTAAAAATCGGTTACATTTAATGGAAGTAGTAAAGTAAACTCTCTCTAACAAATTCATCCTACCACCGCCACTCACTTACACCGTTCACAGGAGACATTTAAAACCGACCACCGGTTAGAATTTATCTAAAAACTGGACTGGACTTATGCTGAAACGAACCACGCTTACTTTGCCATTGGTGAGGATAAAACATAAACACAATTTATAAAGCATTTATTATAATAAAATTAGATTCAAACAGAACACAATCCGTTACCTGGAATTGAATCCACAATTACATTACTTCGATTTCGTTATAACCCGCGTGGTTAGAGTTTAATGAAAACCTGAATTGACATTTACGTGAAACGCACCAAACTTACAAACACAACTTCCGTTTCGCTCTTTCCTTACATGCTTTTTTTCTTTCTTTCCTTACCTTTCGTTGTCTTTTTGCTTTATGGGTGATGGTGGTGGGGGTACTTCCCTATGTTTATCTTTCTTTCCATATTTCACTTTTGTAAAGCTATTTCTTACCAAACTTCCTGCATAATCTTTCCTTTCGGTCTTTCCTTCTTTCTTTCTTTTCTCTCCATTTTCTGCTCTTTCCATTGTTAAAACGAAACGAAACAACCTGATATTCCAGGTTTTACTTACACTCTATCACTCTACGACTATTACTTGTGTATCCAACTCTACTTGTGCCACGTTCCTTTACTTTTTCACCGTACCACTTACCAGACGACATTCACGTACATGGACTGTTCTTTTTCTTGGGGGCCCGTTTACGTTACTACACGTTAGCCATGGATCGGCCGATCGCTGTCAGACGTCACGATAATACGACTTCTTTCTTTTTTATTTTTTACTTTTATTACAAAAAAATAAAAAACAATTGAAAATACTTTCACACATAAAGTAAACTGATTCATGTACGTAAAAAAAAGTAACAGTTATTGCCTTTGGTAATAATTATTTATTGCTTATTTGTTTTGTTTTTCACCTTTTTTTCGACTAACCATTCTTACATCTCACTATAAAATCGATTTTTCCATGTACATTTGAGGTGGGGGGGGGGGCCCTTCCAACCTCCGAAGGGGGTTTGTATTACTGTACAAATAGATTCGAAAAAGTTGTCAAAAAAAAACAATTATATAACAAATAAATGTTATCAATGCCAAGATAAGTTACTTTTCTGCCAAACTGGATATATTTTTCGTGTTTTTATTCAATGTAACATATTTATTCAGCTCGAAGACCATACAGTGTTTACCGATGTATTCGAAAAATTCAAGATGGCTTATCACACCCTCTTTAACACCGTAAGTATAGAAAAAAAATACTATTAAAAACACGCCGAATATATGTCAACCTATGTCACATTAACATGTATTGAGCGAGTTTTTAACAGTATTTTATTACGTTTTCTATTTATAACATCTTTTCCCAAACTTACCGTGTTAAAGAGAGAATCAGAATACATCTTGAATTTTCCAATACATCGGTAAACACTATACAGTTTTCGAGCTGAATAAACATGTTACATTGAATAAAAACACAAAAAATATATCAAGTTAGGTAGAAGAGTAACTTATCTTGCCTTTGATAACATTTATTTGTTATATATTTGTTTTTTGACAACTTTTTCGAATCTATGTGTACAGTAATACAAACCCATAGTGAGAAAACAGGGAACATTATGGAGTTTTTTTGGGGGGAGAATTAGCGATTTTGGATAATTTCAGACGATTAGTTAAACATCTAGCGATTATTTCCCTTTCGTTATCAATTTTTTTTTTTTTTTTTTTTTTTTTTTTAATTCCTTTGTTTAATAAATATTTTGTGGGGTTGGTATTACTCTACACAGATTCGAAAAAGTTGTCCAAAAAGAAATATATAACAAATAAATGTTATCAAAGGCAAGATAAGTTACTTTTCTACTAAACTGGATATATTTTTCGTGTTTTTATTCAATGTAACATGTTTATTCAGCTCGAAAACCATACAGTGTTTACCGATGTATTGGAACATTCCAGATGGCGTCTGATTCTCTCTTTAACACGGTCAGTGTGGGAAAAGATGTTATGATATTTTTATAGTTTTTTATTTATAACACCTTTTTCCATACTTACGGTGTTAAAGAGGGTGTGAGACGCCATCTTGAATTTTTGAATACATCGGTAAACACTATGGTTTTCGAGCTGAATAAATATGTTACATTGAATAAAAACACGAAAAATATATATATCCAGTTTGGCAGAAAAGTAACTTATCTTGGCTTTGATAACATTTATTTGTTATATCTTTGTTTTTTTTGGACAACTTTTTCGAATCTATGTGTACAGTAATACAAACACCCATTTTGTGTTTTATATACATAAAGTACAATTGTTGAATGTTACTGTTTTGATTATATTCGTTGGGGGGGGGGGGACAATTAAAAAATTAAGAAACATTAAAATGAAGCGAAAAAGAATCAAACTTTTCTCTACTTTCACATGTGTTCCATTTTACCAAACTGAGCCACAGCAACGCGTGGCCGGGTACAGCTAGTCGTTGATAAAAGATTAGCATTTTTCAGTCAATTTACATCTCAATTGCGTAGTTCATTTCCTATGGACCCTGAAACAGCTGGGCCAATTTTTGAAATTTCACAGAAATTTACTTTACGTACCTGGCAGTGTTCTTAGGTTTTGTATTGGAATGTCCCTGATAAGTATTGATAATCAAAAGAAATCCTATGAAATTTTGACTAAAGTTAACGCTTCATACAACTTAACATCACAAGTGAATTTGAGAAGTTTTACTACCGCACTAGCAGAAAAGCCTGGCATATTAAATCAACAGTAGGTTCTATTTTCAATCCTTTCATAATATTCATCATTAAACTGCCAATCCATCCATCCTATTAATCCTTATTTTCAAGCAGCTTTTGACCTTGTTGAGTAGTGATTTATTTATCCATTTCGTCTGGCACCTCCTTACCATATATTTTGTTTTTTTAAACGGTGAAAATCCAGTTCCCTAGAAAGAAGCAATCTAGATTGGAACAAAACTGTCTTGCAGCTGTAACAAAATTACCCCCAGAATGACCGGGAAAAAGTAGGATCTCTGCAATTATATAAATACAAAAGTCCGCTTCTTCCAAATTTCGTTTTTTGCATCATACTCTCCCTTATTACTGTAGTGTTAAACTGAGCTTGGCAAGCAAAAACTAAAAAGAACAAAAGGAAACAATTAGAAGAGTTAGCGAGGCAAAACCACAGCCTTTTTTTTTTTTTTTATAGGCATCACCACATTATCAAGGCCAAGAGGCCACTCAAGGATAAGGGTTAAAGAGTGTACAGTAGAAATTGGACAATATAGTAATCATTAGTAATGAAAATTTGGTAAATTTGATAACTTATATCCGGTGACATTAAGAAAAACAGAAAGAAGCAGAAGGCATGACACACTATGAATCCTGAATAAACAGTGGAAGTGAACTCAAATTGCTCCATACCCAACATAAAAAAAGCTCCGTCTTTGCCAGAGGTGTAGTTTGAAAACCAAAACATTGCATCAAAAGATTACGAATGAGGACCAAATTCAACCCATTAAAAAAAAACAAAAAAAAAAAAACATTACTTTTGAATACTATTTTCATTCAAGCCCAGTGAAATTGAGCTTTATCGATTCCTCGATTTCATTGAAGTCCAAGTGTAAACAGTTCCCTATATAATATTGGTATACTGAAAAGTGTTCAGTAATGAGTATAAAGTGGAGGATCAAGGACAGGTTGTGTAATCCAGGGAATGTAGCAGCACTCCTCTACATCTTGGTGTAGCAGCTAACGAAAAGCGACTATAGTTGATCGCTTAGCCTTTTTTTTTTTTAAAAAATAGGTTGCAACATATTAGAGAATAAGAAAAATTTTACCCAAATTCCAAATAGTTGACATCGGGTGGAGGTAGGATTTTTGAGGGTCTGGAAAAAAAAAAAAAAAAAAAAAAATTCTTTAAATGCCTGTTACATAGGATAGTGCTGTTGCCATCTATATGATATACTAGACTACCCGTGACCTGTAGGGTCAGTATGTTATATTAGCTATTGAATTCATGTATGAGCGTCACACACTTGTGACGTAAAGAAAATAGTTTGTTTTATGACATAACAGAAACATTTCTATGAAAGTATATTAAAATGAAAAAAGAATATAGATATATTTCTACGAGTCGTTCTGTTTATTATAATTGATTATTTTTGAAAAAAAGAATTTACTGAATTATAAGTGGTTGGTCATACTTATAGATAAATGTGCACTGAACAGATACCATAATACTTACTGAAAATTTTTTTTTTTTTTTTTTTACATCGTTCATTTCTGTATTACGTTTAAGTTATTTTAAACCCCACTCTTCCCATGTTAAATAATAATTTAAAAAAAACATTAATATTTCAATGCGCAACCGGAAAGTGGGTTACATCGTTACAAGGTCATTTTAGTTTTATAATTATAATAATATGCATGCATGTATGTATGTGTGTGTGCGCGTGTGACAGCTCATCTCCCATCAAATTTATGATATTCAGGAATAAAGTAATCTGTTATTGTATATTAGTGTTATCTACTGCAATTATAACTATCTTTGTATTTTTTTTTAATTTAAATATATATATGTATTTTACTTTAAATTAAATATCTGGATTATTTTAAAAAAAATAAATGGAGAAAAAGATAGAAGAGGTTTCTTTTCACATTTTCTAAATGCAATGTAACTACAACAATGTCGTCACCCAAACATTTGCTGTAATGATAACGTTGAGAGAGAAAGAGAGGGCATTCAATCACAGATTATAAAAAAAAAAAAACATACAAAAAAAAAAAAAAAAAAAAAAAAACGAAAACGAAAGAAGTAAAAGAAAAAGAAATGGAGAAAAAATGATACATTTTTATTTCAATATTTCATCATACAGAAACTTTTTTTTTTTGGTATGTACAAAAACAAAATTATGTAAAACTTATATTAAATAAAAAAAAAAAAAAAAAAAAAAAAACTAACAATTCATATTTATGTGCTTTATCCTCAATTAGAGAAGTTATGAAATATCATTATATCTGAAAGAAAAAAATATTCAGAAAAAGAAAAATCTAAAATTAGGATCCGGGGTAGTATGAAACCACCCATAGACATTATTTTATTTCCAATTTTGATGAGATTTAAATAATTAAATTACAGCATATTGTTGATTCTAAAAATTAACTCTTGAGTCCCAATATTTTATTGCATAAGTTTTATTTTCATAATTTACTCCACAATAAAAAATTTTTTATTAAAAAGTGTACATCCCAGTATTATAAAACTGCCCTGGAATGAGTATACCAATTGTTTTAAAATAAGTTTTTATCACACCCATAAGGATAAAAAAAAATACCCCCAAACATTAAGTTTATTGCTTCTATGGCAATGTTGGGTTTTCTTACTACTTGTTAATAAAACAAGTTGACAGACGCCCTGTAAAATGAAAGAACATTCATTTAAAAAACTCACATCCCTTACATTCATTTGAATTAAATTTTAATATATACTGAACTCACTAACACCACAAAATATTACTTAAAAAAAAAAAAAAAAAAAAAAAAAAAAAGAAGTTTTTAATGAATATAGGAACTGAAATAAGTGATTAAACATTTGTGGTATAAGTTAATATGGATTATTAACTACAAACTCGTCCCCTATGCATATCCTAGGGATGAGAAAATCCTGCAACTTTCTACCAGAAAAGAGTTTGCTGATTTTAAATTAAATTTCAGCCTGAAATTCCTCAAGACCAAAACCAACTTTTAACATAAGTGAAATCGCCAACTACCATTAGCAATAATGCAAAGCTGTTCGTAAATATGAATGAAGCACTCTTCAGTAGTAGACAGTATTTATTTAGAAATTAAGGTTTTGCTTTCTCATGGCTCTAGTTAGAACCACCAAAGATTAAGTTTAGATCCTGTCACACTGAAGAGCTATGACAGTGAAACAGTGGACGACATGCAATAATTTATTTATTTTGTTAATTTGAAATGATACAGTTGGATTATTCTTTCAGGATTTATTTTGTTTAACTTAATGAATATAAATTTGTTTTTTTAATTAAAAACGAAGCTATGTACAATTCATTTTTGCAACTGTAAATAATTTAAAATCAAAAAAAATTTGCTTTAATTTATAATTTAAAATAAAGTTTTTTTGTCCGAATCATAAAAAAGATACTAACTAGAGTTAATCAAATTCAAGATACTTCATTATTTTATGACTTCCTATCAAAATTGAATTTTCAACAAAAATGCTAAACAAATGTAAGACATGCAATGCAAGTAAATTTTATGAAACTTCATTAGTTTAAAAAAGAAAAATAAATAAAAAAATTATACACACACACACTACTGTGTAAATATTTCTTCATCACAGGAAATTACTTTCATCACATAGCTACACATTTGAAAATATTTTTCCGAGATCTTCCTACTTAATACATTGTGTTAAAGATTTTATAATCCAATGCCTTAAAAAAATTTTTTTAGAAATGAATTTCAAAATTTAGTAATATTTGTTTTGCCTTTAAAAATTCAAATTTTCAAAAGTAATCACTACCAGTGAAAATATATATATATATATATATATATATATATATAGTAACTGTGATTCTGGGTTTCTGCCCAATCCTCATTAGCCAGTGTTCAGCATAATGACAGAGCAATGTCTGGTCAGATCAGACCCGGCATCTCAGCTTTGATACTCTGGTATATCAAAGCTTGGTGAATTCCTGACAGTCAGTCAGCTACATTGATTTTTTGATAGGAGCAACTCTTAAAAAAAATTTTTTTAAACAGATCTTGGAGGTGAAAGTTGGACAACAAAATCTGAATGCAAACCATTACAAAGATCTTAGTGAAATTTGAAACAAATCGATCCTCAAGGCCGCCAAGTTTGGAGAGATTGTAGATGGTCAAGGATCTGACGTTTTCTAACAAGGTGAAATAAGACAATACAATGGATATCTGAAAATTAATGGCCCCAATTCGTAAAACTAAACTTTATAAATAGCAAAGTTGCTTGAGAAGTTACTTTAACATATGCTATTCTGCTTATTTGCTCAGGACTAAAATACAAGTCGGATACTTTCTGACCAACTAAAATTTGATGCGACTAAGATAAGAAATAAAAATTAAAAAAAAGCAAGGTTTAAGTAACCGAGTTTGGTTTTACATTAGTCACAAAAAATTAGGTTATTTGATACAAGATGTGCACACAAGAACATTTGTTTTCCTTTTGTATAGACATACAAATAAACCATACTTTCAAACCATAAATTAGTTTGTTTAAAGGCCTCAAAATTACTTATGTCCAAGTATATTAAGTATATAGAAGTCAGCCATATTTTTTCAAGTGATATTTTGTCCTACAGAAAACAACCAAGTCACTCTTTAAGGCTAAGAAATTAAAAAAAAAAAAAAAAAAAAATCAATAAAGTGCTTGATTGTAGGTTCTACAAAAAACTAATATAATTTATTTTATTTACATGTTGTACATTAGCCTCCCTTACAGATAACCAGGTTTCCTTAATCCTAAATTGAGAATAAAAACCGGCTTCTCATTACAGAAACATTTTCAGTCCTTTGTTATTAAAAGATTCTGAAATGAGATTTAAGAATAGTTCAGCAGATGGACTTTGACAACGTTCATTTTATTAATCTCCCACTACAGCCAGATTTTATCTTAAATCCCGAATGATAGATTAATGAAACCTGGATATCCCCACCATACATTAATATACAGAAGTTCAAATTGATATTAGTTCTTGTAGAACCAGTAATGAAGCAGCCTTTTATTTATTTATTTTTTTTTAAACTTGTGATACATGAATGAATGAATCTGTTATAGACTAAGCTTTTATATAAGCAATATCGCTTGAAGAGGTCTCTAGTTACTTTAACTGGCTGACCAAAACATGCTCATGAATGTGTAACATATGCTTATGTAAAATAAATGAAGCGTGTGTGTGTAATATATACATACACACACACACAGGTTCTTTACAGATCACCAAAGTTAAGCAACGAGGAGCCTGGCCGGTACCAGATGGATGATCATTTGGGAATAGCAGGTGCTGTGTGTGCTCTCCACTTATTGACATTGTTTCCAATCACCCTGAATTTGTACTTGCCACTGGAATAATAGTGTCAACTCAGGAGATTGCTCAACTTTTGTCACAAAAAATTTCATGTGCAAGTTATAGCATCAGTGATGTCAGTGATCTTCATTGCCAACAATGGATGAACAGATATGAGAAAACACACAAAACTTATCAAATGTAAAGACAGATAAGATAATCTTAACTAAAATTCTTGGACATTCCATCATCTTGACAACTTTTTTCTCACAAAATGGAAACAGAAAACCAACCATTAGTTTTATTCAAAATACTTGGATGTTATTCTCATTTTCAGCTGCTGAAATCATTACTCTTATTTAGGCATGCTTTGTTAAACTTTGGGAATCTGTAGAGAATTTTAAAACAGAACTCTATAAATAATCTACATTGGTAGAAGTCTCAAGTCATCCTTGAATATATTACTAATATCATCTATAATGAGGATTGAGTCTTCAACCTCCAGTAGATTCACTTATTATACCACAAGTTCTTGGAGATCCTGAGTTTGACAAGAAAAACTTGAAGATTACATCAACCAAAACATGAGCATCAAAGCCAAGAACAGCAGTCTGAATTAACCAAATTATCAATCCTCATCTAAAAAAAATCTAAAACAATGCAACTGTCTAAATCAGGTATTTGAACATAATTTCTCGCTGAAAATAGTTTTTTTTTTTTTTGAGAAAATTTACATGAATTTTAATTAAAATCTTAATATATTAATGTAACTACAATACCTTCTACATAAAATTACAAGTAGTTGGAGACTGATTGTGAATTTAATATTCTCATGAGACTCTCCTTTGGAGAAATCCAGTTCAACCCACCTAGAATAAGTACCACATAGGGTTCATTAAAAACATGAAGTTTCTTGTACCAAGATAGAGATTGATTCTAAACTAAAAGAGGCTAGATAAAGATTTTTTTAAATAATCTTAAGCAATATGTGGATTTTCCAGTGGGGTCATAGCAAATTGTAGGGTCAACCATTTACTTGTGGCGAGTAAGATAATCAAATTATCAGGAATGTGACTGACTAATGGAGAGAGGAAGAAAGGGTGAAAAAAAAAAATAAATAAATAAATAATAAATAAATAAATTAAAAAAAACAAAAATTTCTCAAATTGAGGCATGGGGAGACAAAAATAGTTAACTCATTTATGGGAGGTTCTATCAATCTAAATGGAAATCTGCCCCTTTTTTAATGAAGAAAAAAAAAAAGGGGGGGGGGCACTAAATTTATAAGAATTAATGTTGCAATGTGCAGCTAAATTTTAATTTCCAGTCTCTGTGACCTGACCAAGAAAAATTGCTCAACAAATTTTTGGATGACAGATTTTGTTCTTCATTGAATCTTATGAAAGTACATATAGAAAAAAAAAAGCAAAAAACACATTGTTCATTTTTTAATTCAACCAGATAAGAACATGTTTTCTCAAAACAGATTTACACTCACAGCGCAAAATATTTTATGAACATTTAATTACAAGCGGTTTATCATGTATTAGTATTTATATAAAAAAAAAAAATTTGGAGAATATTTTGAGATTGGAAACTTCTGAGTCAAGTATATGTAGTTTAATCTATATAGTAGTGCCAGGTATCAAGATTTAGCTGTGTATTACACTTTAAAAAATTAGATACTGTAAGAACGTATCCCAATCCAAAATCTACTTGTGATACACAAAAGGTCATACAGTAGTTTTAAATCAAGGCACCATTTTTATATAAAATAAATAAATGTAAGCATTTTCGTCTTTTTAAGAAAATCTAGAAATTGGTGATTAAACGTTCTCATATCAAATACCCAAGAAAATAAATGTTATCAGAAAAAAAAAAAAAATAAATAAATAAATTTTACATTCAGTAAGCAATGAATAAAAGTTTTAAATTATCTTATTGGTATTTTCTTATTCTAAAAGCAATATTAACACAAGGTTGGTAAATTGCACCCAATACATTATAGATATCTAAATAGTCCACTTAGTGAGAAGTTTGAATACTTGAGGAGGGAGGGAAACTTAGAGAAAGTGTATCTAAGGAAATAGAATCATTTTTAAACAAGCATCTTTTCTTTTTTACCTACTTCTGGCTTTGATTCTTAGAATTAAAAAAAAAAAAAAAAAAAAAAAAAAAAAAAGGGTGATTACATTTTGTTCTGCAAGAACGGTCACTTACTACAAACGAGTTCAAATATTGACATTAAATAGAGGAACATTTACTCCTTAGAGAAACTGAATGGAATAGAAAAAAATTGTAATACATATTTTATCTTGAAAGAGTAAGATAGATAAGACAACAGACAATCTTTTGGATGTAATATAATAAAGATTAATTCAAAACTAGCTAAAAACAGATTTATTGCAAAGAAAAGGTGTAATATTATGCTTTATGCTTGCCTTCTAATTCTGTAATTGCACTAGAAATTAAGAGTTTTACAGAAAAGTATATTTTATCTTTTATTTCTCCACCCCAAATAATTTGGACCAAAGTAAAAAAAAAAAAAAAAAAAAAAAAAAGCAGCAGCAGCTCTGTCAAAATATCCTGTGTTTTAAGATGAAAGCTCCTTATTCAGCTTCATTAGGAGGGAAGGGGGGGGGGATAGAGCTTCCAACTGGGCTTAACATATGACACCCCACAGACAACAATATATAAAAATGTATTGATGAGCCACAGGGGAAGGAAAGCGGGTAGGAAACCTATATAATTTATCAAACAAGTTAATTTTATTTAATAGCAAGGTTAGGCTACTTTTTTTGTAATCTAGCCACTTAATTTTAAGAGAAGAATCCGTTAAAAAGTGGTAACATTAAATCAGATATTAAGTTTTTTTATTTTCTAACTTAAAATTTGGTGTTAGAGGTTCAGAGTAAAATGAGCTAAGCAAATCCAATTAGGGTTAGAATTAAATGTTTTTGAAGATTCTATTAATAGAAACTTGCAAAAAAAAAAAAAAAAAAAAAAAAAAAAAAAAAACATCCTTTCAATAATTATGGTCATACTCTAATAAAATTTATTTAATTCACTTTGAAAAATAGAGTACATAAAAGTGCAAATTATCAATGAGACAAAAACTTATTAAAAGTAATATTCAAAGTTGAAAAAATAATCCATTTTATGAAATTAAGAAAATTTTCATTGACAAAATTGTATGGTCTCATGTTTTGCTTCAATTAAATTTTTTAATCTGCTATTATCGGTTATGAAAATTTAAGAAAAGACATTACAAAGGCACAAATATATTTAAATCCTAAAACCATTACATATTACGAATAACAGACTTTAAAGACAAACACCAAATCTTGATTCCGCATTCATAACACCATTTTTATGACTTACTTTGAAAGACAAAACAGTTGCATAATGATACAGATACCTAATATGGGGATTAAAGTGAAATAATTATCTTAAAATCTATTTTTTCAACTTGAGAATGGAAAGTTACAAATATGGTGTGAATTATCAGTGGGAATAGTAAAAAAAAAAAAAAAAAAAAAAATCTTCATAATTTAAAGGCAGTGAATTGAATCAAGTCAGTCAGGAATGTAACTATTTTCTAAACAAATATTTTCTGATTATAACAGCAACAAATTTATATCCTCAATGATTGCACCAATCGTCTGTTGATCATTTGTTAAAATACAAGGACATTCAATAGTCACCCATTTTAATACATAATATCAGACAAACATGTTCATTGTTAGTGAATAAAAACATTCTATAAGTAAAAATAACATTCGTAACAGTTAATCTCGTGTGTAAACTTCATTGGTTACATTAAGATTTTTTACAACTTGTCAAACATTTGGGGAGGGGGGTATTTTTATATATACCATTATACACATTTCATAATTATCAAGTGAAATTGCTTTGCTTTTCTTCATATGACTTTTTTTTAAGAGCAAGGCAAACTAATCACAAGATCTTCAGTCAAAACTCTTTACATAAACAATGGTATAAAAATAAGATTTCAAGAAAAAGAAAACTTACAATTTTTATGATTAAGATTTTTTTTTTTTTTTTACATCGACAAATTGGAAAGTTAAAAAAAAAAAAAAAAAAAATTGCAATACATCAAATAACGAACACTTTCCGTAATAATACAACTCAACCCAATTAAAAAGGAATTTTTTTTTTATACTAAAATTGGGCTTAAAATTTTAGCAGAGGAAAAAAAAAAAATTCTATCTAGTAATTTGAAACTTTTCTAATTCCAAGTGATACTGGCAAAAAATACAAATGTGAATTCATGAATTTTCAACAGGTTTAAAACGTTTGTAAAAAAACTAAGGATCAGTTTGATACTACCATATTTTTATCCAGCACACACTATAAGAGTCACACACATACAAACCCTTAAATTTTGAAGCCATTTACTGGAAATGGTTTTGAAAAATTTAAGTTTTAAAATATTTTGAAGTTTATTATTTATATGTGCCAGATTTATTTGCATTACAATTTGAAACTTTGATTATCCAACTTTCATTTGTTATTATTGTAAATTAACATACTTTACTACATTTTTTTCAAATTATATGGCAGATATCTAAGATAAAAATTCAATAGTCACCTTAAAAGAAATTAGCCGAGAAGGAATAGCATTCTTTCAGTAATAGAAATTGTTAAAAGCTTTTTTCTCATTCTTTTTATTCTTGTTAAATCAAAATATTTACACAAGAAAATTGTAATGGATCCCAGGCAGTGCCAGATCAGTACGTCCACCGTGTGTGTGCATGCATATATTTTTATTTATTTATTTATATATATATATATATATATATATATATATATATTACTGGGATAATATGGAAAAATTTGTGAGCTAATCGTCATTAAATTCATTTCATATCCTTAAATTTTAGATTTTTCACCATTCATAATTTTATTTTTCATTTTCACCTTTGTGCATCACTAAAAACTCGGATTTATAAACTTTTTATATCAAAATTAATGAATGCAAAAGTGTTTCATTTATCACTCCTATATTATCAAAAGCAGTTACCATTTAAATCAATAATACAAAAAAATATGAAATACTTCATACATACTAGAAAAATAAAGAGTCAAAAACATTTGCCTAATTTGCATAAATATTTTTGTAGCAGTTTGTAATTTGATGTTCAGTATTACTAATTTCGAAATTTTGTGTCCCATTTTTCTTTTTCCATGCCATAACTTTGTTGATATTAACAGCAATTAAAATGTGATTTGATAACAAAAAGGAGCTGTTTCTTAAAATATTGTCTTTAATTTTCAAGGGAAAGAATTTAAATGAAAACTTAATTTTTAGCAATTTGTTTTTGTTGATAGTGCAGATAATAACTGCACAGTAATATTTTCAGACTTGGGGAAAAAAAAAAAAAAAAAAAACTCCAGTTTTAAGTTAAAAATTTATAAATTTGCAAATGAATTCAAATATTTTTATTTATCATTTATATAATAAAAACCTATTTTCATTTCTTTTACAATTGTCAGTTTCAGTCAATATAATCCATAAGTACCTATTCAATAAAAAAAATTGCAGAAAAGGTAAGCAAAAATGTTTGTTTTCAGTATCCTAAATTCTCTTCAAAAGATTATTTGATTTATAATTTTAAAAAAGCATTGCAATTGTTTGATTAAAGAGAACTTCTTGTATTTTGTATATAGATTTCCATCAGCCATCTCTGAATCAACTTTTCTCTTTTTAAAGTTAGCAAAATAAAATATACTAAGTTCTCTTAAAGAGAAAAGAGATTAAATTTTTATATTTGTTTCCACATCTTAAATTTAAATGTAATTTACAAACTATAAATTGAATAGTATTGAATGTGACTTTTCAAAAAAAAAAAAAAAAAAAAAATTGGGGATGCTGAAAGCGTACATCAAATGAAGACCCCCCCCCAAGTTTTTTTTAATACTGTTGTTGAATCATCAAGCAACTCTTTAAAACAAAGTTTGAGTTCAATAGTTTTAAATATTTTGGCATCTTTCAACTTTTTTTTTTTTTTTTTTTTTTTTTTTAAGAGTAAAACTTTCATCATTACACTGCTGCGCTCTCATGCAAGATTTTCAAAACACAAACTGTATTTCAAATGGATTCAACTTTGATGGAATTGAAAACTTTATAATTATTTTTCAACTTCAAATATTTTTATTTTTTCAATAAATATTTCTTCAATCTTTATTCCAATATCTCTAAATTACTTGCTCTTTAAATAATTTTTAATGATGAAAAAAAGTCTTCCAAATTTTAATCTAAAATTTCAATTTTGTATATTTTACCATACCATTGATAAAATTACCAACATTGTGTTTTTCACTGATAGGTAACTTTGATAAACATTTTTAGTTTTACTATTAATCAAATATTTTTAAAATCATTAAAAAAAAAATGTAAACATGATTATATTTTGAATTGTTTTTCCAAGTCATATACCTGAGTATATTTTCATCCGGACAACACCAAGTAAATACAACTCTCTCATTATATATATATATATATATATATTAGGAGGAGGGGAAAACCCCCAGTTTTCCAAGTGGCTAAATCAAGTATTTAAAAGATTCTATATTCATAGGTCATTAAATTTACAATAAGTGAAATTAAAAAAAAATTAGAATCAACCATTGAATTACTAAATATTTAAATGGATCAATAATTATTAACTTATTTTATACAATTTTGTCAGATTTCAGTTTGCGTAAAAGAAACGCAAAAGTTAATTTTGCAATTTAGCAGAAATTTTAGTAATAAACCTCAGTTTAATAACTCTGAATTCTTGGTTCTTATTTAAAATTAGAAATATCAAAAAATACAGAAAAATCTTTGATGTAAATACCCATCATGAAATTAAGATGTCATATTCCAAAAATCAGTTAAATTGATCAAGTAGTTCTTTTCTTTTAACTAAGAAAATCCAAATTTACAATTTTTGGCAATTAAAAATTTTCATGACGTTTCTGAATTTAAGATGAGGATAGGTTATTCGTATCATTTGTATGTTTTGGTTGATGTAATCTTAAACCTTCTTCAGATGTATCTTATCAAACTCAGGAATGTTTCTGAATTTGGACGGAACAAGAGCATGTTAGCCCCATGAAATAAAAAAGGTTCCGTTCGAAATTTTATCCAAATTCCAGAGTTCGACAAGTTACACTTGAAGGTTACATCGATGAAGCGTGAAAATCATAAGATGAGAATAGTAGTTAGATGAATACAAATAATATTAAAGTTTTAATTATTTTAAATACAAACAAAATCTCTGTAGTTGAATTGTTGCTCTTTAATTTCCAAACATTTTAAAACAGGGTTTCCAAGCCTCCTTCTCGCTTTCTCATAAAATTTGATTTTCTTAACCCCCCCCCCCCAAAAAAAAAATGATCAATTTATGTAATTTTTGGAGTATATCTTTGTTCTGTGACGAGTACATGCATCATCAAGATTTGTCTTTATTCATGTTTTTAATCAAGTCAAATTTTAAAGGAGAACCAAATAATTTAATGACTATGAATAGATTTGAATGATTTAATGGCATTCCAAATTTTGCCACCAACTTAAAAAAAAAAATAAATAAAATAAAAAAAATTATATATAAAAAATTTTCATGTTAAATTTGAGAAATTTTCAGAACACATACACAAACCACATTTTTCTTGTATAACGAGATTAATAAATTAAAATCTTAAATCATAAATTATTGCAAACATATTGGGCATGAGTACATAACATAGTATGTTTTTAAACATACTTAATTAACTTATTATAATATTAATAATTACTATTAACTTACATTAAAATATACAGATTTCACATATCCAGTATGAATGCATTCATATAAAGTGACAAATTAGAGTTATATCATACAATGACAACGTCAGTTTAGGATCAAAACAAAATCTTACACATGCTTCAGGAGAAAATTCACAGTATACATTCTCCAGAAACACTATAGATTTTTTGTTGTTGTACAACAACTTATATTAAATCGCATGATCTGTAATAATATAGCTTTTTTTTTTTTTTTTTTTTTTTTAAATAAATAACTTTTCAAAAGTTTGAATGTTGAGTCATATTTAGCTTTGAAAATTGAATAATCGATATAAACTGTAAAATTGATTTGTTTGTTTTGTTTATATTGTTACACATAGTTTTTATTAATATATGGGAATTAACTATTGCAATTTTGTTTTTGTAGAGGCAAAGATAAAATATTTCAGCTCCTATAAAAATAGATTGAACATTAAAATTGAAAAAGTAAAAATATTACTTTGGAATCAAAATAAAATGTTAAAATTCATGAGCACGAGATTGAAGGAAAGAGGGAGATATTTCTGACAGATTTATCAAATAATTATTTAAGAGTGGGAGTAACCTACTGAAATCAAAAGATTAATTTACTTAACTGCAAATATCCTAAATTCTTGTCCTCTCTTCAGTCTTAAAGATATTTGAACAATAGCGTACAATGACTTTTCAAAATACAGTTAATAAAGGGAAAATTCGCCCAAGTATTACAGTAAAAGTCAATTTTCAGGCTACCTATGTTCATTATAGTAAATCTAATTGTAAACATCAAGTTTTACATACATACATACATAACTACTTCATTTAATCACAAATTAATATACAAAAGTATAAATTTATGCATAAACTTTAAGTATTTACTTCAACAGTGCTCAATATATAGGTAGAGCTAGGTAGTAAGTTATAAAATATATATGGTGATTAAGTTACACAGAATATTCCGCGTTTCATCCACGCTAGGATTCATCAGGCTTATGCGCATAAGTGATGAATCCTAGCGTGGATGAAACGTGGAATATTCTGTGTAGCTTAATCACCATATATATTTTATAACTTATTATATATGTGTGTGTGTGTGTGTGTGAGTATTAGTGTTTATGGTTGTGCGTGTGTGTACAACTCCTACAGTCCATACTCCACACCACTGAACCAATCATGATCAAAACTGGCATGCCGATGGTTCCCCACCTGGAGATGGTGTACACCATTTTTCAAGGTCAAAAGGTTAAGGTTGTTTAGTGTGGCTCTTCATAAACTCCCTCACCTAGGGATGATGGCTAACTTGGTGTGCACCATCTCTAGGTTGGGAAGTTTATGAAGAGCTGCACCAAATATGACATCAACCTTTGACCTTGAAAAAAAGGTAACATTACATTTTAATACCAGGCACATCTGCTAGTGTATATAAATATATATTATAAATAAATTATTCTTTATACCTAGACACTAGTGTTTGATGTTTTTGCAATCATCAGTGTAGTAGATAATTCCTACCGGTCCAGAGATTTGAACCCAGCCACAAAGCAACCTTTGACTGTTTGCGAAACCTTTAACTCTGAACCACTAAACAAATGTCAGAGGAATGAAGAGAATAACTTATAAATGGCAAATTTGGGCATAGATAGTCTAGAGTGTTTAAATGAGCGGAAGTCTTGCATGTTGCATTAATGCTAGTTGACTGTCTTTTAGTTCCTATTTACAATGCCACAGGACAGAGTTAGACATCAGAGTCGTTTTTTAATGTGGAGAAAAGGAACAAAAATAAAAATGGTCTCAGTTGTGAAAGATTTCTCCTCCACTGACAGAACCAGAAATTGAAGTGCAGCATCTGAAGTCAGATACTACAATTTGATCTTGACTGCCTTTTAGTTTCTATTTCCCAGACAGAGCCCATTTTTAAAGGGGCTTGATAATTTACATCCTTCAAGTAATGCGATAATCAAGGTTAAATCTGTTGTAATTTATCAAGTTTATTGGAATACATAAAATTAGCATCAGCAATGAGATTTTTTATCTACTGTAACTTTTGAAATGCATAAATTATATGGTCATATTTTTATTTATCTCTAATGTTTTCAAAAATTTGTAAATATCACCAGTCAACATTTTCAGATATTTTTTTTCGCAAAGCATTAAGATTAACTTTATTTTAAATTCAAAATGACAAAAATATACAAAATGAAATTATATTAAGATATAATACATTTTTTTTTTATCCAGGATTAAATTTGAGGGTGGAAAGGGGGGGGGGAAGATAGATTATATATATATATTATAGTGATGCGACAATTCCAATATTTTTCCAGATTCCAATTCTTTATAAATCTCTCATTATTTAACTATAAGATTGTTATTTCCCACAATTTTCGGAAAAACACATGCTAAATATGCAGATATTTTCCTAAACGCAAAAATACACTTATGGAGGATGATCTATCGAGTTTAGCTTTACTGGTATTTTAAAATCAATAAATATTTATTATTTTTATCATTATTACCAGCAATGGAAGGTTTTGGTTTAAACAAAATCAAATGAAAAAAAAAAGATAATTAAAACAATCGTTTTGGCATCGGAAAATAGGCATTAATTTTTCCAATTCCCCCAAATCTTCCGATTCCAATTCATCATCCCAACACTAATATATATATATATATATATATATATATATATATATAGTAATTTATAATTATAAATACTTAAAGTTTACGCATAAATCTATACTTTCGTATATTAATTTTATGTGAGTAAATGAAGTAGTTATATATATATCTCAGAAATGTAGATCTACCCCCTTTTTTCTTGTTTCCCTTTTCTTCACTTATTTAAATACTTATAATTTATGATTTTAAATATCATACAACTAACCTGGTTAATGTATCAAAAAAGTTTTTTCCAATTTTTATTACAGACTACTTTTGTATAAGCAGTATCGCCTAGAGGTCTCTCGTTACTTGTAACTGGCTGACCTAAACATGCTCATGAATACGTAGCAACAAATTATGTAAAACAAAAAGTACATCTTGCCCTACTTAAGTATTGAGCGCTCTTGTATGAACCACATTACAATCTATTAGTTGCTTCTCCTCAGGTAAATATTAACCTGGAACAATATATTTTTATGGTACTCTTGCATAATTTAACCCGAATTCCTGTCAAGCATGGATCGGGCAAGACCGGCAATCAGTGTCAGCGGAGCGTTGTTCAAATGTTGAAACGCTAACTCAACTTTTTATTTAATCAAATTAAGCAAGCGTACCATACTTATTAATATAAACAAATTCATAGGTCGTGATATTGGACATCATAACATTTCAACCAAATGTTAAAACCAAAGGCCTTCGTCAGACTATTTAATAAATGGTTGTTTTCCACAGAAGTTACCAGATGAGGACTTTGGTTTTAACTAATCATTTGTCCAAAATGTTAACATGTCCAGTGTTATGACCATGGAAATTTGTTTATATCAATAAAAATATATCTTGCTCTTTTATTGAGCACTCTTAATTTTGTTAAATTCATTAGTTTTCATTCTTGAATATTTTTAACCTGGTGTGTGCGCGTATATATATATATATATATATATATATATATATACACACACACACATACATACATACACACACGTTTTATATACCATATCAACTTAAAATACGTATTTGATTAAAAATGTATATATATTTTTTTATTAAACACTGAGCTAATGGATCCAGTTTGAAGTTATAACAAAAATGATGATTCATTTGTTCAAAAATATGCTATTTAAGGTCACAGAATCAGAGACGTGATTAAAAATGGTTAAATATCTTGCAATGTTAGTTCTTAAAATCTGATTGCAAAGATCTTTAGATGTAGAATGCATTAGAAATTCTGTCCACTTTAATTCTAGACATTCTAGACTAACATTGTCATGATCAAAGCACATTTAAAAGTACAAGCTTTCAGAAAGAAAACAAGTTTACATTATCATTTATAAAATTAAACATTTTCCGTATAATCACAAACCATACTCATAATTTTTTTTTCTAGGAGAAAAAAAAAATTCATTTTTTTTTATTTGAAGAATTTGAAAAAGTAATGATTACCCTGCTAAAACTATCAGAACTTAACATGCAATTACATTAAACCATAACTTTGCTTTTTAATTGTGCAAGCTCCCATTTAAACTAGTTTCATTTTCCTCTACAATAGATAAACATTCATTTAGACCTGTGATACAATGAACCCCCTCCCTTGTAAGGGTGCATGCATGGAAAGTCAACTGTAAAGGAAGGGCTGTGCAACCTCAATCACAGTTCCAAATCAGCTTAATTCCAGTAATAAGGATAAGTATAAAACAACTAGAAACAATGTGAAGATAAGCAAAGAGTTCTCACCATATACAGCACCTGGTATTCCCCCAAATAATCCCTCATTTTAGTATTGACAGAGTTCAGTATTGCTCAAGTTTGGTGATCTAACAGGAATCGTGTGTTAACATGATTATACCATATATTCAAATATATTCTCAAATAGATTATTGTCTTATGACGATAGCATGAAAACTTCCTTGGATAATATTTTGCATGTAATTATGTTGGATGATGGCTGACAGTATGTATATTTTCAAACATGTACAAAAACAAATTAAAAAAAAAAAAAAAAAAAGTAAACCAAAGCAGATCAAAATAGCTATGATCAGTTTTCATTAAGCAGTATTAGATAGAATTTAAAAGTAAATAATACCAGCGCTATTTATTATGGTAAAAAGCTAATAGTTTGAAGTGTTAGATACTTCAGGATCTAAAACGGAATGGAAAAAAATAATAAGTGAAAGAGAGCCAACTTTAATGAAATTAAAAGTAACCAATATTATTAATCATTGTACCCACTCTGCATTGTCCAATAGTTTTTACTTTTATTTTCATTTCAATTTTTTTCCCATTTTTTTTTTTTTTTTTTTTTTTTTTTTTTTAATTATGAAATTTCAAAAATAGAACTTTGAAAGTTAAATTCAATTAAGGTATCATTCTAAATGATTATAAAATTATAACTACTTTTGTTACTATAATTGTTTAATTATATTGTATTTACAAAAATTAAATGCAATAGGTTCCAAAACTTGCAATCTTGATACCGTAGTATATTAACAAATGACTGACCATTTAAATCTTTTCAAATTCTTAAATTTAGAAGGGTTTAAAAGTAATATTTTTCCCCAAAACAATTGATAAAAAATTATAAACTTAAGAAATCTAAATGCATTCTGGTGGATTTAATTTCATAAATTATTTTTTATAAAAAACATGATTTTCGAAATTTCATATTTTGTTATTGCAATTTCATCTTAATTGATTAGTAAAAACAAATTCAATATACAATACTCAAACTGACATGGACGTAATAAAGACACAAATGAAGGTGAAACAGCAATGGACAAATCTATAGGAATGGATCAAAATATTATCAAATAAAAAAAAAATTTTGATGTCACACCTTTGAAAGTATATATATATATATATATATATATATATACACACTAAACATTATTGCAAACGCCCAGGTTTCTTTAATCAAATCTAGAAAATTCTGGGTTACAACCTAACCAGTCATTAGTTTCTCTGAGGATTTTTCCAGTACTAACATGCCAAGATTTCCAGGCGATTGAATGAATGAAACATGTGTATATTATTCAGACAGTAATTTAAATACTATGACTTATAAATCGAGCACTTTACTTGTATGACTTATTATCGAGCACTTTGCAGAGTGTATTTTTTTGCTAACACAAGACATTTTTTTTAAAGTCCAGAATCAACACTAGAGAAGTAAGTTTAAGTAAATAAAGCAGCTCATTTCTTTGTTGATATATAACTAGGCCAATCACCTTAATTTCACTTTTAAGAATTGTAAATAAAAATAATATGTGAATACACTTCCATAGCACAATTAGACATGCATTTAGGGATTTGAAACTACAAATTCAATAGTATTAACATTGAAGAAATTTATAAACGGTCTATCCCCGATAATGAGCACTTATCCCATAAGGCAACTGACTGATTTCAGGATTATATATATATATATATATATATATATATATATATATATACACATACACACAGATAAAAGATAAGAACTTAGGTAAAAAAAAATAACCTTTAAAATTATAAATATACATCCATTGTGTATATATATATATATATATATATTTATATAGAGCACATTTAGAAGAAAATATAAAAACATCTTGATATTATTAAACCATTTTAAAGCATGACCTATTCCACTGTGTTTCCATCACATTCAAGTATATAAATAGTATATTTCAAAGAAATCTGACTTTTCAAATATAGTGTTTAAAAATCAAGCTCAAGAGAAATCTTGTTAGGAATTAGATTTTTACACAAGAAATATTTTTTTGTTAAAGTTGCAGTTATATAAAAAGTTGAAAGATTAAAGAGAATGTAGAACTTTAAAAACGCCATGATTGTTATTGTTCATAGCCACAACCTTTTGTATATAAGACATTTTTCTGAAATTCAGAACTAAAATTTCTTATTACTGGCATAAATAGACAAAACCACAAAACATAACATGCAGCTAAACATTCTATTTGTAAACACTAATTTATGTGATAAGAAATTGAAAGGAAAGGAAAAGTTTCAAATGCAAGTACTTCTATAACAGGTATTTAGAACACATATATTAAACACCATTAACTAGAGAACAGGAAATATTAACTATATAAAAAACAGTATTTTTCTGTCTGTTCTTCAACTAATGCTTACTTGTTTTTTTCAACCCTAAAAGAAGAGTTATTTAGTAAATAGTATCTAGTGTAATGTTATTACATCACCAGATTTTTTTAGGAGGGGGGAGGGGGGGCGGCGATTAACTTTTTGGGGGAGAGAGGAGAAAAAAAAAAAAAAAGAAAAAAAAAAAGAAACTAGGCATACACACCTACATTTCTCAAGGCCTTAAATAACTGAATGATATTTAAATTATTTTTAAACATAATAAAAAAAAAAAAATCTTTGATATACATACCAGTCACAGAACGAAGATGTCATTCTAAAAATCAGGTAAATTGGTAGAGTATATTTTTTTTAAACTAAGAAAATCAAAAATGAGAGAACTGAAAGCTATGATCTTTTTTAGGTGTTACAATTCAAGGGCAGACAACTCAGTTTGAACTACAGCATTGTAATTGATTCAATTTACCCTTAAAATTTTTTTTCTTTTAAACTTTATAAATTTACATGATTTTGTGAATATAAGAATTGTTCCAGTGACAAGTACATACAAAGATTTTTCTGTATTTTTGTTTTATTTTTCATTAAGCGCAATTCTAAATAAGCACCCAATTTTTTTTTTTTTTTTTTTAACCCAAGACAAGTGGTTTCATCAAGTGCATACATTTGCCAAATCCATTCAGAAACAAATAGTGATAAAGTGTATAAAAAAAAACCAAAAAACCAAAAAAAACTTGCTATTGAATGATTTTCTCAATAGTTATGCTTTAAGTAAACTTATTGGATTAAAGGACACAATTCATAATGCAATATCCTTAAATAATAATCTTGAAAAAAAAAAAAAAATACAAATTAATACTTATGGCTGAAGCAAACTACGCATTTTGAGAATTATATAAATTTAAAAGAAAAAGTCCAACAAGTTATAAAATCTTATAAGAGAAAATAAAATAAAGATTTAAACAATATCTCAGAAGCAAATAAAAGCTAAGAAAGAAGTTCTAATTTTGTCATGAAACAAGATAGCCAGAGAAAAATTATACAAATCTCCATTGAATCAAAAATATAATATTCGTATTATTTGGATTCTTCAGGCTACTGTTCCAATCTTTAGTATTTGCACAACATCTTGGTTGATGTATTCTGACCTTCTTCAGGTGTATCTTGTCAGACTTGGCAATCTTTCTGTTGAACTTTGCACAGAATTTTGAATAGAACCCTTTATTTAATCCATAGGCAGCATGCTCTCATTCAGTAGCACAATGGATAGAGTAATTAGTAAAATTCAATTATACTTTTCTGAAGGTTGAAGGTTCAATCCTCAGAGCAGACAACCCAAAAATACAATTGCAAAATACTTGGGACTTTAACCCAATCATAGCTGATAGAATGAGAGCATGCTACCCCATGGATTAAATAAAGGCTTTTGTTCAAAATTTTGTGCAGATCTTCAAGTTAGAAAGATTCCAGAGTTCAACAAGGTATAGTTGAAGGTTGGAGGCTACATCAAACAAAATGGGCAAATAATACTCAAGATGAGAACAGTAGTCCGAAGAACCTAAAATATGAATAATCAATCCTCATCTCAAAAATTCAAAACTGTAAAGACAGGCTGGGTGAGTATGCCAATCAATATGACATTAAAAATATAATGGAAGCCATTAATAGAAACATCCTGAGAATGATATCAAAAAGATCTCTAATGACATCTAATGTTATTTGTTTTTTTTTTTTTTGTTTTTTTTTTAAATAAATTTGGTAATCTATCTGGAAAAAAATAAATAAAATAAAAACAAAAAGAACATTTAAAATAAAAGAACTATAATTCAGGTTTTCATTTGAAGCCCATTTTTTTTTTTTCTTTTAAATAAAATTTTCACAGATCGGAACATCTGTTAATTTAATATACATATATTTTTATGATTTACTCAGAATTGGAAAATACTCTTTTCTCAATACACAAACAACAGGACATGGCACTCTTGTCAAGCCAAAAATATTCAGCTAATAATGTCCTCAGTTGCCTCCCTTGCTCAGAGATGCTGCCGTCTGTCCTACAGCAGCGAGATCAGAAGGACGGAGCACACTGATGGAAGTGGTGGTGGTGGTTGTGATAATGATGGTGGTAGTGGTGGCAGGTAGATCTCCAGGAAATTAAATGAAAAATATACAGGAAAAAAAGAAAACAAAAAACTTGAACTTTCAAGAATTTCTTATCGAGCATAAGCTGTCTGTAAATACTCTTAATTTGTCTTCTAATGAGGCAACTTGCTTCTTATGCAGCAGACGGTCAAAGTGAACAGCAATGTTTGGATGTTGGAAATGAGGTTTAGCAATTGCTGTCGTTGCCATTGAGTCCAATGTGTCAGCAATAATTTGAGCAAATTGACACCTAAAAATAGAATTTTAAAGTTTCACATTAATTATATCTTAATATAAAAACGGGTAAAAGTTTTACATATTGGAACGAAAATATAAATACACATTAAATAAGAGAATCACAAACTGAGAAATAATGTGAATTCAAATTGATAAATTCATAACAAATAAAAGGATTGATTACAATAAGGTTTTCCAAAGATGCAACCAGCTTCTATTTAAAATTAGTGCCAACCATGTAAACAGATTTCAAACTTTACAACTGTCAATAACATTTGACAGATTTATTTTTCTCCATGAAGGACCAACCCTAGAGTTAATATCATTAGCAAAATGGAAAAAAGTCTTTGAAAAAGGTGTCTTACACCTAAAGTCGTGTGTGTGTGTGTGTATAAATATATATATATATATATATAATCCATTTTAAAAACACTTTTCTAAAATTTTCAAATTAATCTTACGAAATAATGTTTCCAAACATATGACCAAGTTTTTTTTTTTTTTTTTTTTTAAAACAGAAGCAAATTTTTAGCTGATATTTACCTCCCAAAACAGGAAGATGTGATACAATGTGCAATTTGATTACTACAAAAAAAAAAAAAAAAAAAAAAATGCCCAAACAGCCTTGTTTGCATTCCCCAGCAGAGACAGTATACACTATAACCTAACCATTTCTCAAAGAAAAAAAAAAAAAGGTAAAGCCTGCGAGAGTGGACCTCTTCGGACTGTACAGAACAATAGCACATGCAACGGAGCAAAGCCACTGCAGTTCCAGTACTCCAAACTCTGGTGGACTGATTCTGAAGAACCAAAAATCGACCAGTATGTCTACCAACAATATTTAAGAGATGAATCTTTAGGTTTAACTAGAAAAAAAGAATGAGAGGGTTGGCAGATCAATGAAGATATTCAGATTAGGATTTCTAATCATGACGCTTTTTCTTTTTTTTTTTTTTTTTTTTTTTTTAGTTTCATTCCTTAATTTTCTTAAAAAAAAAATTTAAAAAAAAAAAAAAAAAAAAAGACTTGGCCAGAGATAGATAAGTTTAGAAGTCAATTTCTAGAATCTCTAACACCTCTCCCGATATATACGAGTAACTCATCAGTACTTAGTGCGTCTTTAAAACTCACATTACACATCCATGGTATCGTCCTCATCATTTCTCTTCATACAACACATGTTCTTAATTCTCACTGGCCAGGTTTTGTCTCCAAACGACTTTTACATTATAGGATCAATAAAATAATGGAACCTTTACACAACATTCAGAAATAATGGAAAAATAATTTTGGATATTGGTGAGTAAAGGGCGTCTAACAAAACATTTAAAAGAATTTAATCTGTATATTCTTATGGAAGATTATAGTTAAAGTAGAGTTGGCCATAAGCTTTACCAAAAATTAAGTACATATGAAAATGAAAGATACATAAGTAAACTTTCAATTAAACAATTGTAATGTCATTAATTTCTTCAATGAAAAATTGTAGCCAAATAGAGTTTGTTGTTGTTATAATAAATTTGCCTTTAGGAGACCACAAGTAATAGCCTAAGGAACTAATTTAAAGGGGAGGGGGATAACTTCTGGTGATGATGCTATTTCTCTTCAAATTATCCTCATATGGATTTTAATAATATCCTCCCAGTTTTATACCTTACTTTTTATTAGAGTAGAAGAGGGATAGATGAGTAGAGAGGGTGGGGTTAACTTCCAGTGATGACGTCATTCCTCTTCAAATTATGGTGATGGGTTAATACTTGAGATTAATATAACAATAAGGAATTTCTTACTGATGTGTTTTCAAAGCTTTTAACTACCATGGAATTCCCACGGGTCCTGCTAGTCTATATCAATACGATAGTGTGCGTCATTTTCTGTGTCATGCTTACATTCGGGTCGTTTAATTGTGTACTTCCATTTCTTGTAATAAATAATTTTACCAAGAATTCTTCATAAATTTTGGTTTCGATTATAGCTGATGGCATTCAAATCATTTAATTTTTTTATAAACAATTTTACTAAGAATTCTTCATAATTTTGGTTTCGGTTATAGCTGATGGTACTCCAATAATTTATTTTTTAAAAATAATTTTATCAAGAGTTATTCATAAGCCTTTGTTTCGGTTTTAACTGATAGCACCTTAGTAATCTATTTTTTTTATAAATAATTTTATTAAGAAATTTTTATAAGTTTTAGTTATAGCTGAAGGAACTAAAGTTTATATAGATATATATATATATATATATATGTGTGTGTGATGTTTGGGATTCGGTTTCGATTCAAGCTGATGAACCCAAGTCATATAGATATATTTTTGATTTTTTAAATCACAACTTTATAATATAAAAATTGATAGAAAATTAACTATGAATAATATATGAAATCTGCAAGAATTAAAATATATTTAAGTGTACTTTACGACCAGGCTTTGCTGAGTGTTCGTGCTAGCTTATACAAATACTTTTGCAGTTTTAACAAAAAAGCTACAATAATATCAAAGCGTCTCCATTTACACTGTACCTCTACATAATGCCAACATCAATATATTACATACGAGTCCCATGTGAAATTTCCACATGTCCCGCTAGTACGTATGAAATATGTTTGAAATCCAAATTAAAACGTAATATTATGAAAAACATTTGTTTAAAATTAATATTTCAACACTATATGCCATCTTCAAAATTTTATTCATTTTTTCTTACCATGATGTTAAAAATTGAAGAAAAAACAAAAAACAAAAAAAAACTTAGGAAAGAGTCCACATATGTGTGGTGTTATTAACACTTGGTATGTGAAGAAACCAGATCACAAGGTATTTTTTTTAATATAAACCCAAATAATTGTGTTTAATAAGCCTTTTGCCAGGTGTACAGTCATCTTTCTTTTATCTTATTGTCATGATGAGGATGTCAAAGACACCAGATACTTTTGACATGATTATATGTACGTGTGAGTGTTATTTTTGTTCACTCCCAAATAAGGAACATTGCCACTTTAAGCTTAAGGAGGTACTGTGATAGGAACCAAATTTATAGGGGAGTTGTAAGAAGTTTGTTCACGTATTTGAATTTCTGCATGTTGGCATGGTCAGCAAAACAGAGGGCTTTCCAAAAACAAGCAGTCAGCATAAATTCTCATTAAAACTTGAAATGGGTTGGTTTGTTGTTTTTGTTTTACGGCATATCAACCCTTTCAGGTCATTCAATGCCGAATCCAATTATTTTGAAGAAAATTTTTTTAATTATATATTTTTTTTTTTTCAAGCTAGGGCCTCGCCATCGCATATAGCTTAAGGTCATATCCAGGATCTTGAAATTGGATTGATTAAAAATAAAGTTCAATGAAACTGACAAGGCATGATGGATAAAAGAAACAATTTAAGGATGAAATAAAATTATGGAAGGGATTCTGCCATGCTAAAAAATGGCAAGTCTTAAAATATTAATGGTGTATGAATTTTTTTCTTCTTTTTTTTGAAAAGATTATGAGATTGCTCTTATTGAAAAGAATTAATTGCATTACCAATTAAAAATTAAGATTTAGCATAAGAAAAACTCTCAGAAATATATTCAAGAATATTTTGAATAAACAGACAAGATGCTTTTGAAATCACATTTAAAATGCAAATATTTTAAAATTTATTCTTGATTTTCTTTCTTATTAATTTCAAATAGTAAAATATCGATCATCAGAGGAAGTAATTTTTTTTTTCTTTAATTCTCATTAGTGATAGAGAGGAAAAAATGAAATAAAAGCACTTTCTCTGATGGATATTTTACTATCCAAAATTAAAAAGTTCTAATTAAAAATGACATTTTTGAATTTAGGAGATGAGGCTTGGTTATTTGTATTCAGCGGACTACTGTTCCCATCTTGAGCGTCATTTTAATGTTTCAGTGGATATAACCTTCAACCTTCTTCAAGTGTATCTTGTTGAAGTCTGGGAATGTTTGTCGAATTTGGGAATTTTCACGGAATTCCCGAGCTCAACAAGATACACTTTAAGGTTGGAGGTTACATCAACTGAAACGGGGAAAATGCTAACTTAAAAAGTTTGATCTTTATAAAATATTTGCATCTAAAACATGGTTTCTAAGGCATTTTGCCAATTTATTGAAAATTTATAAACATGCCTACCTAACCGCTAAGAATGGACTTCCCAATAAGTGTATAAACCAACGTATCTTTACCTCAATAATTGGCCTAAAGTTATACCAAATTGATATTATCCATTGAATTTATTTCAAAACCTATACAAAGCATTTTTACAATGCAAATTAAATTAAATACTTACATATTTAAGTTTGACAAAATTTATTTAGTACTGTATATATTGACATGGAAAAAAAATAAAAAGGTAATATTACCATGTACTGTGAAGCTGATTGTCCAGGTTTATAGAAAATGTCTTTTCATAAAGAACTTCCGCTCTGTTTAAAAGGCTGCCGATTATGGAACTGCCAAGCTAGAATGAATAAAAAAATTTTAATTATAAATTAAAAAATATATTTGAAAAGAACTCAAAAACATTGTAAAACAGATTCTTACATAAAATGGTCAACTAATAGATTATTTGCAACAAGCCAGTCTTGAGTCATAAGCACTTAATTTCACATAAATCCTGGGCTGGGTCCAACATAAATGGCACCAGTAATACAAAAAGATCCATTTTTTTTTTTTTTCATAAAAATCTTGTTCATGGAACATATCAAGAATTTTAAGCTAAATCAGATTAATTTACAATAACAGTTATTTCAGTTACTGCTACAAATTTTCAAAGCGAAAAAAAAAAAAAAATGAATTTCATGTGTTTTCTGATGGTAAAAATACTTATCAAGCAAAGCAAGAATTTGGTAAGTTTATTTGCACTCCACTCCATTGAAAATAGCTGTTAAGTAGTAGTCATCATTATGGGTTCAATATCCATTGTCCATGCTGGCATATATTATAGTCTTTTAGAAAGACACTTCTAAAGTAATTTATCTATGGCTAGGACTTTTCTTTCTTTTTTTTTTTTTATCCCTCTTTAAAGTCTATCATCACTTTTCCATTCTGCACAGTTCAATTGTCTAAATTTCACATATGTTCTTGTCTAATTACTTGCTTCTAAGTTTATCTTTGCCGGCCAACCTTCCTAGGGTTCAAGACATTTCTACAATGTTTATACAGAAGGACAAATGTTCTACATACCAGATTCGTCCTTATGCGAGGCAAAAAATGCTGTGCTTTCAGTAAATACTCTGACCCCATGATTGGGTTTGGTCATCAGTATTTATTTTTAACTTTGCATTTGGTAACTTTACTCTTAATCAAAAAATTTAATACACTGGTTTTACAAAAATAAACAAATAAAAATCTTACCCTATTTTGTAGGGCGAGTACCAACGATTTTTTATAGATGTTTGGATGGGCGTCTCCTAACAAGACTTGACTGAAGTCAACCAAAAACTTAAAATCACATGCACCAATTCTCTGCGACACGGATTCGGATAAAACCATAAGACCCTACAAACAAAATAAAAATAATCACAAGACAAAAGGAAAATATGATAAAAAATTTTGTATTCACTTACATAAATTTTCAATATGCGAATGCATAAAAAGACATTTTCATCCAGAGGACACATATTTGCTAGTATAAATAACTTCATGTGTATTTTAACAGAATCAATAATTTCTAGCTATTTTTTTTATATAAAAAAAAACAAAAAAAAAAAAAAAACACATTAACCCATTTATGATTTATTTAAATGGCAAAATATCTACTGTAAATAGAGGAGCTGAAAATGCATTAATAATAATTGTCACTTTTAATAAGGTATAACAATCAAATGGAAACATTTTGGGAAAATTACAAAACCTATAATTTCCAATCTCGATTTTTAGTGGTTTAAGCATTTGAACGGAATTGTAAAAAATAACATTTGTAGATTAATATGTATGTGCTGAGAAGGGCAGATAGATCAGATTGCAATAACAATACAAAACCATTTTTTCCTTATATCGAAGTAACTCAGATTAAGCATTATTGAAAATAAAAATCAAAGATGATTTTTATTTTTTTTTATAATTGGTCCATTAGAACTGAAGTTATGACCATTCAAAGTATCAGAAAATGCATGGTTCAGACATTTTGTCTTCAGTTAGTCCTATTCAACTGTACACGAGCTTGTGAAGGAAAATAGTATTAATTTGCACAACTTACAGAACTATCTTTCTTTAGAAAGCTATATCTTAAGATATGAAATTTCGAACACATCACACCTTGAAGATCCAGATGGCTGTATTTATGACCATCTCACTTGGTTGGTTTATGGCATATCAACCCTTTTCAGGTTATTTAATGCCAAATCCAGTTATTTTGAATAAAAAATTTTTAATAGAATATATTTGTTTTTTTCCAAGTCGGTTTCTACTTAACATAGTTAGGGTCCTAACAGGTACTACCACTCTGGGTGAGAGTGGACCTGGGAGCAACGGCAATTAAAGAGTGGTTCCACACTCCCAAAGCCCGCAAGCTGGGGCCTTACCATCGGATATAGTTTAAGGTCATATCCAGGACCATCTCACTAGGTAACTTACAGATTAATATGTATATTACAGTTTCATTTCAAGTAGATCTAAAAATAGCTATAAAAAAAAAAAAAAAAAAAAAAAAAAAAAGGCGAGGCTTTATCACAAAGTATTATCATTTGCCACCACACACCATGAAAAATCTTAGATGGTGGCCAGGAAATCCAAGTGACCACCACAACACGATTCATAGAAAGTATTAAAATATGGCTTGTAACATTAAATTAAAGGAAATTTTGTACAGATTGCAATTGGGTTTTCAAGCAGATTAAATTATGTTCCACATTAAAAATTGCATTATTGCATTTACACTTTAAAGGAAACATTATGACTAAATAATATAAGCTGTGAACCATTATCAATCACCTTGAGGGTTTGTAACAAGCATAATCTAAAACTAGTGGGATTTGTAGGAATCACTGAATTCCTGTTTTTTCTAGTTTCTCAATTTTAGCAAGATTTAATTTGGCTCTTTTTCTTTTCAAAATCAGTCTATGAACTTTTACTTAATGTATTCCGTTGTTGAACAGAATATTGTGAAATTTCCAACACACTGAAAATTTTTTAAACCGGTTTGTGGCAAATTTTCCCATTAATTGAAAAATGTATCCATTTGACAACTTTCCGGTTTCCATATCCATTTTGTGAAAGTATAGAATAGTTACAAAATACACTCATGTTATGGGTTTCTATATACATTTTCTCGATTTTTAGGCAGAGAACGTTCTGTACAGACATCATGTTAACGTTAATATTGTTTTAATTTTAATATTTCTAGAACGCACCAGTAGATAAAATAAAATAAAAAATAATGAATACTTTATTGTTGTCAGTCAGAACATACGGTACTTGTACAGTTTAATGAAGACAAAAAAAAAAAGTTTAAATTATACATATCCATTATGGAATGAAGTTTTCAGAAAAAAAATTTCACTTAATTTCATCAAGTTTTTTTTTTTTTTTTTTTTTTTTTTTACAGTGAAAAAAAAAAAAAATTGTTATGATACTGAGTAAAAGGTTCGATTTTTAGGAAGAAAACTAGTATTAAAGATGGGGAGGGAGTGTCAGCGCTTTAAATCGAGTTATCTCCCCGTGGCATGTTCAAAACATTCAAATATGTCTACCTTCAATGCGCTGCCATAAAAATGGGTTTTTCCGCCATAAAAAAAAAAAAAAAAAAAAAAAAAAGCCAAATTAAGTGAAATTTTTTTTCCAGAGATCTTCAGTCCACAACAGATACGTACAATATAACTTTTTTTTTTTTTCGATATTTACATTTTTTAATGTCTTGATGTACAAAGTGCTGAACATACAAACTTGATATGAATTGCCTACTGGATATTTTTTTGTGTGCATCACAGAACACAAAGTGTTGTTATTGGTGCTCGTCATCATTTCTATCAATGCGCACGTGTTCAAATTCTTTTCAAATTTTAGCACAAAAAATATATTGCTATTAAATACTGTTTGAACTTTTGACTTGAAACCTGCCCATATTTCATTCAAATTCTGTGGCCAAGACAATTCTTTTATGACTAAAAAAATATGAAATGCCTCTGGATTCAGTGTTTATATGAACACACTAACCACATAGTTGCGAAAAGTCATTTACCGCTAGCAGGTATGCTATGCAGGCAGATTTCATTGTTAATAGTCCAATTTTAATAGCGATTTCTTGGACTATACAAATCACAATGAAAAATATTACATTTTAAATAAAAATTTATTGTTAATCCAGTCATCTAAGTTATTTACTAATTTAAAGACTATGATTGTTAGATTATGTTGCAGTGTGCACCTTGTCCAGCACTGAACGGTACGTTTTCTGATATTGCTAATTGCAGTATGTCTATCCAGAAAAGATTAAATAACTTACCTCTTCCAGCTGATCTCTTTTAATCAAATGTGACAGATTCCTCATAATTGTAACTAAAACTTCTCCAGACTGTTCCTGTGAAAAATGAACATGGAAATTAGTATATATATATATATATATATATTAAAAAAAAAATACATGGCAAATTATACCCTTCTCATCAAAATAAAGATACAACAGGAAGCGGGGAATATAATGTGACTTACACATATTTCCACAACTACTAGACTCCAGCTATGTAAAGAAATCAAAATATATTTCATTAAACAAAGATTAAGACAACTACCTCAGAGATGAACTGACCAGATAAAGGTTGAGACTGGCATACAGCTACTAATATTTTAAAAACTGCCCCAAGATCATAAAAGTTTGTTTTCAAGCATATGGCAAAGCTCTCTAGAGTTTCCACATAAGTAGTAAGTTAACTGCAAAGTTTATTTAAGCAAATATCTGAGAACAATTGTCAATTTTTTTTTTTTTTTGTAAACTTTATATATTGAAAGAAAAAGAAAGTCTTAATAGTTTAATATCTGACAGCTTTTAGAATTTGACTTTTAAACTCTGGAGACAATTTTAAATATATTTGCTCAAAAACCTGAATACCCCTATTTTGACTCAAAACTTTGATAAAACTTTTTATTGGCTGACATTTTATTTTTGTAAATAAGGAAAACCCCAAAAACCCGCTATTCCAATCCATGGTGAGAATCAAACTCCCCAAAATGAGGCTCTCTGGATAGATATTTTTTATAAATAAAAAAAAAAAAATCCATTTATTTAAATGTATTGTTTTAATGTATTATTATTACATTAAAAAAAACAAAAAAAAAAAAAACAAACATCTTGCATTTGGCTTAAATGGATTTATTAAAAAGTTTTGTAAATAGATAAAATAAACTCACTCTGCATAAAAAATAAACCTTGATTGAGAAAATCAGAACACTTATTTTATATTTGTTTACAGAGCACACGTATATGCATGAAGGTTAAGGTCAAACCAGTATTGATAGAAATCTGTTCATTTGCTTTTCTTGGTCAAGAGGAGCGCTCCTTATTCTTGTCTTCGTTTTCTTTTATCTAATATCTTTGTTTAACCGATCTGATTTAAATTATTTTTGTTACAATTTGTGTTGACAAAATAAAATAATTTTTAAATGTAACAACTTTTGAGAACTATAAAAAAAAGCATCAGATAAAAGAAAATAAGTGCTTACCATATTGAAAATGGGAAGACATCTTGCAACTAATTTCCTTCCTTTCCTGATAGACATCAAGTAGAGAAATGAATCTGCGCGATTGTCTTGCGTACCTAAGCTCTGAAAAAGGAGGCTCAACTTCTCATTTCGTTCCTCATAAAGTCTTTTCCTGTGAACAAACAAAATTGTTTTACAATAAACTAGCTGTACTTAGCCGATATTATCCACGTGGAGGGCTTAAAGAAAAATAAAAAGATATACATTTTTTCTTCTTAATAGGATTTTTTAAGTATTGAATTTTCACCTTATTATATTAATAATATTAAAAAAACAGAAAAGAAACATTTAACTATGTATATGCAAGAAAAAAAAAAAAAAACATCTGATCTGAAAGTTTTTATAAAGATTAGAACTAGCAATAAAAAATAAATATAATGGAAAATCTTATAGAGCACGGATAACTAATTATCATTGAAATAAATACACAGAAGCTAAAAAAAAAAAAAAAAAAAAAAAAAGTACATAGGTTTAATAAAAGTGAATCTTTAACTTTCATGAAATTTCCAGACCAAATTTGGATTTAACCCCCCCCCCCCCCAAAAAAAAAAAATCAATATTTTTTTAAACAAATTCCACTTGCTAACACATTTTTTAATGCCCAAGGTTTTTAAACTGAAAAAGACTAATTTGGGAGTGCTGCTTCTGAAAATCAATTTTTCTCACCATGTCAAGTTGAGATATTTGCCATTTTTATACCATTTCTTTTTTTTACCTTAACATTAGGTGTTCTGCCTCCCTATTTTGAACCCATCATCGCCTTTTAAGTTACTCTTAACTAAAAAGTTAGTTTCTTCCTAATTTCCTCTTCTGGTTGGTATTTACTTCCTTTTTGCAATCACTAGGGACATAAAGCCTCTTCTTTATCCGCTCCCATTTCTGGCATCAGCGGTATGTTTTACTCATTTCTTCTGGACAATGTGTGCTAATCATGAAACACTAAATTTCATGTTCCATTTCTTTACAAACTTATTCAAGTCTTGATTTCTTTAACTCCATTTTCCTACCTTTATTGATCGTTTTTACTTTCTCATAAACCTTAAAGTCAAATTTGCTTTCCAATGAGGTATGTAGTTGATAAAAAGTGGACACTGAGTAATAAATAAGCCTACGACTATGGCATGTTCTTGCTGTTTTCTGGGTCAAAGTAAGGTTTATTCTCTTCACGTTTGGAATTTGTTTACAAGTCACAGAGGAAATAATTAAGCTGCATTATTTTACTTTCGTTACAGATTTTATGAGCAAAAATTAAGCATGGCTACATCATCATCATCTTGTTTAAACAATCCAAATGTGTTTTGTTATATTTGCAGGGAATATATGTTGCAAGCCAACAGGAAAGGGATCAGTGAATTTGTGAAGTGTGCTTATCTGGCTTACTTCAAAGTAAGGCTGGGTGATCAAGATAAGGCCTGGACACCCCATATTGTATGCAAGCAATGTGTTGAGCATCTTCAACTGTGAACAAAAAAGGATAGCGTATCACTCAGTTTTGGTATTCCAATGGTCTGACATGAACCGGAAAAGCATTTCGAGAATTGCTATTTCTGTGCAGTCAAAACAAAGGAAATCAACAGGGAGAACAGAAATTTGTCGGTTTATCCAAAACCTCAAGTCTGCAATTAGGCCAATTCCACACTGTTCCAGTGTTTAAAGGCTTGTCTGAATTGGAATTGCCTGGTTCTGAAGAAAACCAAACCTCTTGTCTACTAATTGTGAAGGCACCATTTCAGATATCAGTTTTCCTCCTTCACTACCACAATTTTTTTCTCACAAAGAACTTGATGATCTGACTAAAGATCTCAACCTTTCAAAAGAATCTTCTGAACTTTTAGCTTCAAGACGCAAAGAAAAAAGTCTACTTCAGCCTGGAACTCATAACCTTCTATAGAAAACACCATATTGAATTCCTGCCATATTTCATTCAGAAAAATGATATAGTATATTGCAACGACATTGCCAGCCTGCTGTGGCAGCTTGATGTCGAACAGTATTATTCTCAAGATTGGCACCTTTTTATAGACAGTTCTAAAGTTTAAAATGTGTTTTTCACAATGCCAACTTGCATCAATCAGTTCCTCTTGGCCATTCAACGATCTTGAAAGAAAAATGATGAAATCAAATTTGCTCTGGAAAAAGATTTTATACAGACAGCACTAATGGATCATATGCGTTGATTTGAAAATGGAGTTTTTCCTCGGGCTACAAGGTGGCTACACAAAATTTCCTTGCTTTTTGTGTTTGTGAGATAGCAGAACAAAAACAGAGCACTGGATAAAGATTAAAAAAAAGATAGGCCTGTGCTCAGTAAAATTATTCCTGGCTCTCTTAATGTTCTGGCTTCTCCTTCAGTGGAGCATTCCAAAATTGTGTTTCCTCTTCTTCACAAAGCTTGGCATCATGAAACAGTTTGTGAAGACTCTTAAGAAAGATGACAATTGTTTCAAATATATTTGCATGAAATTTCAGGCCTAACAATAGAGAAATTAAAAACTGGAATTTTTTATGAACCCCAGATTCAAAATTTAACGAATGACAAATTTCTGTAATTTTATGAATCCTGCAGAATTGAGTACCTGGATGGCGTGTACGAATGTAGTAAGCTTCTTAGGAAAATAAAGGTGTTTAACTATAAAGAATTTGTTGAAACATAACAGCTAAGTCTCCAGCAAATATGAGCATCAAGTTACATTTTTTGCACAACTACCTTGCCCGTTTTCCAGAAAATCTATGTGATGTGAGCAATGAACAAAGGGAGCGCTTCCATTAAGACATCAACGACATGGAAGTTCGCTATCAAGGTTGGGATACCACCATGCTTGCAGACTACTGTTGGTCTATCAAGCCCCCCCCCTCCCGAAAATCCGTAAAACTGAAATTTATGGATTATGATTGCTTTTGCTTAGTATTGACAACTTCAAGCTTTTATTATGAATATTTTGGTGTGATTTCCCAAATGTGTCTTAAAGTTATATAATATGGTTTCTTCGATTTGCCCGTTTTTATTGTAGCTATCAGCTTCCTAGAGAGGGGGATATACAATAGCAGAAAAAAAGTGACAGCATTTCTGGAATCAGTGCCCTCAAATTAGGCAAAAACATTTGTAACATCTTAGGCACCATGACAATTTTTTTTTTTTTTTTTTGGCCAGTGTTATGTTTCTTAAAAAAAAATCCCCAAAAAACAAAAAAAAAACAAAAAAACAAAAAAAACAAAACAAAAACAAAAAACAACAAAAAAAACGCATACCTGGATTCATCTGGTAACGCCAACACCCGTTTTTCTATATCATCGATATCGAGTAGTAGAACATAAGCCTAAAAAGTAAAGAAACTGAAATTAAATATCTTCTCAATCAAAGAAAATATGGAGAAATTAATTACTTAAAAATTAAGACTCTAGCTTACCTTTTCAATTTCCATTAACATTTGCCGATACTTATACACATCACGGCCAGAAGATTTTCCAACCTGGTCATCACTATGTCCCACAGAAACTAAATCTATAACCTGTCGAGGGTTATGTACACTGGATGTAGACACACGACCAAGAGAGCCTTCAAAATGAGCTATAAATACAATAGTAAAAATGAAAATAACATAGCAAGAAAAAAAATTCAAAGTTGCAGTTTTAAACAGTTTTAGTAATTAGCAAACAGGTTTCTTAGCATATATTGTGGTGGAAGGCTAAGAAAATGTTAAAAAATAGTCATGTTTACAAGTATATATATATATATATTTTAAAGAGGATTTTTAGACATTTGTTTTAGTTTTATCTTAAATTTGATTTCAATAAATACCTAATTCAGTATATATAAGTTATCTATAAAACAAGAAACAAACAAGATCATATTTGGTAGTTTTATTAATACAGCATTAACTCGAAATCACAAAGATGACATGAAGTTTATAACAAGAACCTTAATTGTCTTCACACCACATCAAATATTTAAGGATGAAATAGGAGTTCCCTGAATTTAATCTTAGTAACCAACAGTGTTGCCACTGTTAACCAAGGGAATGTGTATGCCGCGTGACGATGTATGGAAGTGAAACTTGGCCAGTGAGGGTTGAGGACAGGTGTTACATAACATCAAAATCCTATTCTGCACACATCTCTATACTGTTTAAGTTTAATTTCCCTCTGAGCTCATCAGATTACACATCCATTGTATCATTCTTATAATTTCTCTCTATGCAATGCATATCCTCAACTCTTAAGTGGCCAGATTTCATCACAATGCATACACTTACCTTGGTAGCCAGAGTAAATCTGCTAATTAGTAATAGCAGAAGTTCCCTACTCTACCCTATGCTCCAATGGTATCACAAAGGTAACAACTTTGACCACATGAATAGTTTTTCCATCAAGTTATACTTTGTTCACATCCAAGTTCTCACCCATCACCATTGTTTTAAAGTTTGTGAATATAAATTGGTTATCCTTTCAGCCATTAATTCCACTGCTCTTCCTTGCATACCCAATGCTTACAAGTATTACAAAAAAAAATAAAATAAATAAATAAAAAACAACAAAACACTCTTTCCACAAACTGAACAAAGGAATTATTTTCTTTGGACTTTTCCTACTGATCATCACTGGTGTTTAACATTCACTCTCAGACTTACATTCCATAACATTCCTCCAAGTCCTTAACTTAAGTAGATCTTTATGGTTTTACAATATTAAATCATCAACATACAGCATACAAAACTTCCTGGACAACACTAAGACACAAATTAAAACACATTCTGTATATTTTCTGAACGACCTTCATCAACAACTCATCTGCCCATAGTTTATGCAAAGTCTACCAGAAAAGACGTCTCTAAATCCACAAAAGCAAAATACATAGTAAGGTACTTTTCTCGCATTTGTCTTTGGATACATATAGCACCTGTTGTAACTTTGTCCAGGCATAAAACCAAATTGCATTTCATCTATGCTTATCCGACTTATTTGCTGCATAATTACTCTCCCAATCACTTTCAGAACTTGATCCATCTATAATTACCTCTTTCAACCTCTTCCCATTTACCAGTTCCAACCAACATGATTTTTAACCAGTAAAAAATCATGTCAAAATCTTCATGCCAACAAGCATTCATTTGCATTACTTGAACTACAGTTCTCATCTTTTATGTCATTCTCTCAATCTTTTGACCGATGTAACCTCTTCAGGTGACTCTTGTTCAACTCTAGAATCTGTACATAATTCCAAACTAAATCTGTTACATTTTTTTATTGGAATCCTTTGAGATGAGTAATCTATATATTCATTTATTTGTGGACAGTTATCCTCATCTTCATAGTTGTCTCATAATATTTTGGACAACTATTCCTTTGGCTTTCTAAGCCCATGGGGCAGTGGATAGAGGCATTGAATATTTATGGTTTCAGGTGAGTATTGTCTGAAGATAGTGGTTTCAATCCTTACCAAAAGCAGGCCAGAGGATTAGTTGACCAAAAACGTGGTGAGACAACAACTATGGAAAGCAGTAATTACTGAGGATACGGTTATGAGACATGGTATTCCTATCCCGTCGCGGTTTACCACCTGACGAAGGCCAGAATAGTTGGGCCAAAACGCTGAGACAACAACTATGAAGATGGGGATAACAGTCTGCAAATAAAAATCTGTTATTTAATTCACAAGAGTAGATTGCCATGTATGAAGACAAAAGCGGAAACTAATGTATTAATACCATCAAATAATACAAATAATTAATCTTCAAATCCAAAAATCTCAAGCATAATTCATGAATTTTTACTAATTGTGAAATGCTGCCAAGACTAAACTAGTTTCATTCAATAATTACAAGAAACCCTCTCTACCACCCATAGCAATGGCCAACGACTCTTTATCTGAGAGTCCATCTTTCAAACTCCTTGGCCTAACGTTCACAGGAAACATGAGTTGGAACAATTACATTGAGAGCATTGCCAGGGCTGCTGCAAGAAAGGTAGGCTCTCTCTACCGTGCTAGAAAACTACTAACACCCGAAAGTATCCTGTACCTCTATAAGGCCACCATTCGCCCATGTATGGAGTATTGTGCCACATCTGGGATGGTGCATCTGCTACTAGTCTCTCGCTCCTTGACAAGGTTCAAAAGAGAGTCACAAACCTGATAGGCCCTGAACTGGCATCTAAGCTTCAGCCTCTGTCCCATCGACGAAATGTTGCATCCCTCTGCCTTTTCTACAAGTATTTTAGTGGTGAATGCTCTGACGAACTGCAATCACTTGTGCTCCCACGACGCGAGCACCCTCGACAAACCCGACAGGCTACTAGATCCCACCCCCACACTGTAGAGATCCCTAGATGTAAAAGATCTTTTTACTCCAATAGTTTCTTCCCCAGAACCGCAAGACTCTGGAATTCCATTCCAGGTCCCTGCTTCCCCAACAGTACTGACGTGCAGAAGTTCAAGTGTAACGTGAACCGACACCTTGCTGCCCAAATCCCTACATAGTACCCCAGTAGTTGTTGCCCCTGATAGTAGCCCCCTACACCAAAGTGGCAATTTGCCTTGTTTGGGGTGAAAATGTAATAATAATAATAAAAAAAAAAAAAAAAAAAAAAAAAAAAGTGAAAATGATGTACCTGGAGTGTACGCTTTGGTCTCTATCTTCGCCAAAGCAGGAATTATTAGTTTTGGCTCATCTTTGTCATTCTCTTTATTTTTCTTCCTTTCTTCAGTCGTTTTTCTTAAAGTATATCTCTGGAAAAAAAAAAAAAAAAAAAAAAGACAGCCAAAATGATAGATTCTGCACGATTTTGAAACGTAACATTTAACATGTTCAGTTATGTTCGGATGGCACATTGTGTTTCATTATTTGACAGTTAATATATTGCTTTCAAAGTTTGGCAAATATAAAAGGTTACTTAGGTTGAAGTCATACATAAGATAATGAAGAATATGTTTGAGAGTCAAAAACTCAAAGATCTAATGACCTCAGAGGAAGATTAAATCTTGACAGTATCAAGAAATGTGGGCATAAAAGGATACTGTTTAGTCACATTGACAGGATTGATGAATTCTTTAGTTAGTAGCTATAGGACAGTTGAGGTAGCAGGATTAGTTGGCAGGAGGAAAGCCAAAGAAAATCTAAAAGTGAACTCTAGAAAAAGAGGGATAAATACTAGACCTGGGCACAGATAGTTTACTTTGGAAGTTAATTTCTAAAAGCCATTTCATGCATGAGGGTTTAGTACAGGTAAGTAGGCTCAGAGTTCTTAAGTGGTTTCTGATGATAACCAGAAGCAACTTCTAGATAAAAAGTAGATCAATAGTTAAGAAAAAAAAAAAAAACCAAGTTTCAAGTGTTTCTTTTATGTGTTTCAGTTACAGGTGAAAGAGAAAATGAATCCGAATCAATGTCAATCTGCCCCACAATATAAAAATGATCATTTACAGATCACATTACAGTTTGGAGCCTGGCCAATACTATGATTGAAAATGGAAGTCACTTTATTATTAGAAAGGATACTAATCCATTACTATGATATTTGGTATAATGCTTGAAGAACACATTTTGCTCTAACAGATTTTTGAAACTTACTTCTCCATCCAGCGCGGCCGCAGCCGAGATTGAACTCACTACATGAGTTTGTAGTGCAATTCAAATCTTGTCGGTAGCTGAATATTTGATGCTTCACCAGGGCTATCAAGGGTATTTTTATTGTGACATCATCACTAGATGGGATGCCTACCATGGCTTAAGCGAGCCCCATCTACCCTCGAGAGAAGGATAGACAGCGCCAGTTTCTTAACTTGGTATTTTATCTCGCAGTACATACAGGGCCTCGCTTTCCCAGATGGTCACCCATCTGGTACTGGCCAGGCTCAGTGTTGCCTAACTTGGGTGATCTGGCGAGAACCGGTGTGTCAACATGATTGTGCTGTACAAAACTTATTTCTGGTTGAATCATAGATAAGTATGCATTGAAAGAAACAAGCTATCTGGAAGATTTTTTTAGGATAATCAAGTCGGATTGGATCATTAATAAAATGTGACATACTGCCTGGAACGCTACATATATCATTGATTATTTTCAATGAAATATTCAGTTGCATCACAGCATTTTTTGGCTTGATAGATACATTACCAACACCCATATTTGCAAAGAAAAAAGATTACTCATATAAATGTTCTACTTTTATGTATGTGACAATTTTTATTCTGGCATATTTATCCAGAATTCTTGAATGTTTGGTCCAATTCATACCAATATTACAGCACTCCGACTTCATTACACTTTTAAGCATGCCATTTCAGCCATTCATTTATGGATACAGTATCTTTGGGAGAGATAAAATTTTTACTTTTGTTTTTATTTAAAAAAGTATTATGAATTTATAAGGCCAGTTCGATTTATTTTGTTTGGTTGGTGGGAGTTTGTGCGTTATTTTCAAGTACAGCTTCAGTTGACGGTAGTTGCTACCAGGTGGCCCTCAATGCCTCAACTAGTTCTTGGAAGGTCTTTATTAGAGTAGTGATTCCCCTCAAGTTTCGTATTTTCTATTATTTTTATTTATTTATTTATTTATTTTTGCTTGCACCCACATAACTGGTTTTGTCATGGAGGCTAATTCAATAATGTTTCTGGTTTTCTTTTTTGTATATTTTAATTCATTTATTCTTTTTTCTCTCATCCAGTTTTGGGAGAGAGGTGAGTATGGTTCTCACCACAGTTTGTACATTTTGTGTTTCTTTGGCATTCTGTTTCCTGGTGTTCATTGCTGCCACATTTTGTATGTTTTTCTGGTGCAGTATTACTTGTAGAGGCTGAATTTTTGGCAGTTTAGGCAGCAAAGTGGTCTGGGGATATATGCTTCTACTTTAATGTAAACATTTCCAATTTTTATTTCAGTTGCTGATATGGGAGTGTGGAAGGTTAATATGTATGTGTTTACTGTTTGTTTCTATTCTAATTTTTTTTGTATTTAACTTTTTGGCATTTTTAGGTTTGCTTTTATTTCTTCTAGTGAGCATTGTTTAATTCAGGACATTTGATGACTCCTTTTGAGGTTTTGTGATTTATATCATGGAACTTTGTCCATGTTAGAATTTTTTTTAGCACCATTTCTGGAAGATACTTGTATAAGTAAGGTACTGTTTTTTTTATCTTTTTTTTTTTAATTTGCTTTGTGCTTAGGTTTTTTTTAATAATTTTTTTGATTAGGGATGAGGATATTCTGGTTATTTGTTTATTGTCTTGCAATTACATATTCAGGGAAGATTTTATCTTCACTTTCTGTGTATGAATCTGGATGGGGTCTTGATTTTTATGAAAGCCATATGAAGTATTTTCTTTCATCATTTCTGAAGAGATCTAAAACTAGAAAGGAAAGACGTTTTTTTTTTTTCTGGGTTTCCAAAAGGTTCCGAAGTGATGGTGTTCTGATTTGGAAATTCCAGAAGCTTCCAATCCACATGATTATAAATAGATGCTAATAGCATAATAACATCAGTTATTTAATCAGCTCTGACAAGAAATGCCAAGTTGGGGTGATGTTTCAACTATTTCTGACTGGCATATTTCCTGAGATAAAATCTGGTAAGGAATTTCCTGAAACAAGTCAATTGCAAACACCATCACAAACAACTGGACTCTTAGTAAATATTGGTTTTCTGGTCTTATATTCTGACCAAAGTAATATATTATTTATCAAACGCCGCTATTACACTGCGAAAAAGCTAGTTTAACCAAAAACCTGATTTACCTTCCTTGCCCCCTTTTTTCTTGTTAATATTTATTTTCATTGTTTATCTGTTCAATAAATTATTTCCTTTTTCTCTTAACTCCTTTTATTTTTTTCCAATATATGTTGTGTGCCTACCCCAAGACATTTTCTTGCACGTAGCAGTATGTTTTTTTTTTGTTTTTTTTGTTTTGTTTTGGGAGTGAAGTTGCACATAATTAATTTTTTTTTGGGGGGGGGGGTCTTGATGTTCGGGCTTGTCATGACTAGCCAATTGATCAGATCAGCCTTCTGCAACTGCCCATCAAGCCCAAGTAAGGGCCAAAGTGATATGTTGGTTCTTAACCCTGACCCCCTTCAATCCTTCAATCACCAGTATTCTGTCCTAAGGAATCACGGGTTGCCACCTATGGCCAACAGGTGGTCCCATTGAAAGACTTTTACTCACTGTAGGGAGGCAGTCAGCATATTTTACAGTCCCGTTGACAGGGCGGTAATCTGGAGTAGGAGGGGGGTATTCATAAATATCAAAGAACTTGTGAATAAAAATTTTAAAATTAAGTAGAAAGATACTGAAATATATAATAGTATGCATTTATTCTTTAAATTTATAAACACATTAAAGTTTAATCTTAATTTAGTTATCAACAAATGAAAAACTGATATTTTAACATTAATAGTCAAAATTTTGTTGGTCTGATTAAAAGAATATGTGAGTGCTTGGGTTTAGATACAGACAGTTGAGTTAGCAGAGTCAGTGGACAAGAGAAACCACAAGGAAGTGATAAGGATTGTTCAGGTCATCAAACACATGCCAGCGTGTAAAACAGATGTTAAACCGAACATGATAACTGGCAGGAATCTGGAGAGTTTAAGATGTGTGTAGAACAGAAGACTTCTTTGATTTAATCACAAACAAAGTTTTTAGGCTAGTAGAAGTAAAACAGTTGAAGTAACAAGGGAAACGAGAAAGAACATTCAGGAGGAATTAATAAAGATAGTTTGGGTGTTTCTTTTATGGCATTAATTCCTTTTGGTTATTTAATGTTGAATTCAGTAATTTGGGAAAAAGGTTTTAGGCTTCAAGTTATTTATATCTTCAAATATTTATGTCTGGTTTGATTTGGTGGTTTTTGACTTTGACTAACATGATTGAGTTTTACAAAGAGAAAGAAGAAGAAAAACAATAGCATCAATATTTAATGCATTTTATATCATAAAGCTAGCATCTCCAGACTGCTTGATCTGATAGCACCTAAGATAAGGATGGGTTTTGGCAGGTTAGTTTGAAACTCAATCTCTAAAAATTGAGTAACACACCAAAATGCATTCATTCTTTTTCCAGAATTATCCACATTTTCATTGTTGTTTCACCAAAAAACCTGGCCTGAAGAAGGCCGGAGAAGAGGAGTTGGCTGAAACGTGGTGAAACAACAACCATGAAGTCTATAAAAAGAATGAATGCACAAATTATGAAACCTCATCTGGGAGGATTAAAACAAAAAAAAGAAATGTAAAACAAATTGAGGATTCCTCACGAAATATATGCAAACAGAAATTCAAATTACATTTTTTCTGATAAATAGCAATCATAAAATAAACTGCATGAAAAATTTTTTAAATTTCATTTTAATTTAAGAAAAAAGTTGTTTACCACATAGTAATAATCATCTACATAAGGGTTATCCGTATGTAGTTGTAACAGCTGAATCTTTATAACCCAGTCTTTCTCTTTCTGCGTCATGATACCAGCATACTCATCAATAGGTTGCATTTTTTCGGATCTATCACGATTATAATCTCTGCCACGCTGATGATGGAAATGATTTCGGTTTTGGCTAAAACAACAAAATTGAATACATTATAAACATTAAAAATCTTAACATTAGTAATCCCAAAACATCTTTTTAAATTTTGAATACACAAATTTCAGCCATCATATAATAAAAATCTTAATTGTATTTGTATCTTACATGGAAAAAAAAATTAATATACAATAGACGTCACATCAGATTCTGTTACCCTGATTTTAATTTCATAAAATATGAATTCAGAAAATTAAAAAAAACTTGGGTATTATTCCAACCACTGTTAGTTATCAGATTCAAAACAGTAAAGTTGATGAAATCTATTTTGAGTAACATATTCAAATCCTGCCAGGTCTCATTTTGTCTCTGGATTATTTTTTCAATCCATAGATTATTCATTTATGCATTATATAATTCCAAATTTTTTTTACTGAGTATAATACTTCTTTAAACTTAAAGCAACTATAAACATTAATATCGTAATCAGATGATAAAGCTCAATATTCAAGATTGAGCAATAATACAAGAAATTAAATTTAAACTCGGTGAACTAGAATTTACAAGATATTTATTAAAGATTTTCCTTATTCCATTCAGTTTCAAAGAATGCCTCTTATTTGCAGAAGAAAGTAGTAAGCAAAAGGATATTCATAGGCAGGCTATGAATATCAGTTTGCATGGCAGAGTTCGCTAGAAATGACATAACGTTAACATTCGAGACAGTGACAAGTTCTGTTTTAGTACAATAGATTAATATATATATATATATATATATATATATATATATAAAAATCTATATTTGCAACTAGAGTTTCAATAGGAAAATAACTAAATACTTTCAAAACAAATCTATTACTCTTACCACTTACAGCACTTTCCAAAACATGTTTCGTGAAACTATGCGTACAGTGCATTCCCCCATTTAAAAGATATTACATTCATTCCAACAAAATGGCTCTTTGAAATACATATTGACAGAAAGATGATAAACACTTTCAACCTCTATCAATTAAGTCCTTCCATTCACCCCTGCCAAAAGATTCTTAAAAGGTATAATTATTTTTTACAGTACCACTTCTCAGAAATAGATATCCAACTTTGCTGGAAAAGTAGATCCCATAATTTTTAGATTTTATTAAGCTTTTGCGCGTGTGCGCACACACACACACACACTTCTTGCATTAAACTGGAGATTCATATTAATTGCATTTATTTCAACTACTAGAAAACTGTTCAGTTATACAATTTTTTAAATAACATCGAAACATTACTGCAGTTAAAATCCCCTATACATATATTAATGATAGCACGTTCCCTTTGATACTCAATTTATAACATTGATTTAATTACCATGTCCTAACAGACACTTATTCTAGGTCTGCTTTTTGCTGTTACATTTATAGAAAATAATTGATGTTAAACTTATTTCAATTCAAACTAACAGAGGTACCCGGCATTACCTAGGCCATATAAAGGTATATGAAAAAGAAACGTAGTTGCATTTAAACAAATGTATATATATATATATAGAAAAAAAAAAAGAAAAAAAGTACATTTTCAGCGTCTTAAATACACTTTCCAACAAATATTCATAAAATCATTAAAAACATTTAATATTAATTATTTCCTTGACAGCCAAATTTCTGGCCAAAAACTGATTAAAAAGACTTTCCATAATCTCAATACCCCTTATGTCAAATCTCAAATCGGTAGACTGAAACTTAACAGTAATTTGGTAGGGAAGTGTACACACAAACACAGACAATTTCACTTTTATATATAGATTGTATACTTTTCAATAAGGTCTTATATTTCAATAAATTGCTTCCCAATAGAAATACTGAAAAACAATAAAGTGGAGAAACTGGTTTGCCTAGTCACTGCTTCTAGTAGCAGCCATGTTTCATAGTTAATAACTTTTTTCTTATGACCCTCAAAATTAAATTCAGGCAAGTATTCTGCTAACAAATATAATTGTAAAATTGTAAATAAAGTAAAACTTAAATTTATTATATTGACTAAAGAAAGTTCTTGCCAAATTTTTAATTTTGATTTCAAATGATGTATTTTCAAACAAGTTTTCGTTATAATACCTTTATATATAATTTTAAAGATTTGTTTTTGGTTCTATCTAATCGCTTAAATTAGAATAATTTTAAAACAGTCATTTTATCAGAACGCTGAATACAAGATAAAAAAAAAAAGCAAATTTGCACAATTTTATTTCAATTGTAACATGACAATTATGTAGGTACCATTTGTCTTCCAATTCAATTTTTTTTTTGTTTTTACAATGTAGAAACACCAATCATTTTACGTTAACCAAATCAAATTTTGTGAACTTACTTGTTGAATTGTCTCACTGAATGAGGAGGAGCTCTGTGGAACCTAACATTATCTCCCGGATGTGGTATTCTGAAAAATATAGGAATTATATTCACATAATCTATGAAATTGTAATGGAGTCCTTATCAGAAAAATAGTAATTAAAAAATGTTCAAATGAGACTTGTGGATTTATTAAATAAAAATTGTATATAGTATTTATGTATAATGTCATGATCAATGCCTTAAAAAAAAAAAAAAAATCTTTAAAATAGGGCACAATCCAATTTTCAATAATCATCAAAACGCATTTGCTCTAATCTGTCATCAATAGTTTAGCAGATAATGATTTGAAAGATACTGGCCTTATCTGAGAAAGATATTTGATGGTTGAGTACATACTGATCTACCTATATTTCATATTCAGTCTTTATTTTTGGAACTTTGCAGTGAAGATTAGAATGTATATGGTATTTATTTATTCTATATTTCCTCGATTCTTTTAACATCAATGACACCTTTTTTTTATTTTTTTTAATTTAATTCAGACTTTATTTTTTTCCATGGAGAACAGGAAAAGTTTCATTTAGACACCCCTTGAAAAATTTTGGTGATGGTTACTACATTGTTTCATGAATACAAGATATTTTTTTAAATCTATATAATTATAAAACTCAAATGACCTTGTAACGATGTATGAAACCCACTTTTCGGTTTACGATATCCGGTTGCGCATGCGCGCATAAACACTAACCCATAACGTAAACAAATAAACACAAATCGCTTCTTTTGCAGATTTTGACCTGCGCACCGAAATATTAACATTATTTCGAAATTATTATCTAACATGGTAGGAATGGGGGTTTAAAATAAACGTAATACAAAGATGAACAATGTAAAATAAAAAAAAAAAATAAAAAAGCAGATATATCAAAATTTGAATTTAACTATAAGTATTACGGTATCTGTTCAGTGCACATTTGCCTATAAGTATGACCAACCACTAATAATCCAGTAACTAAATTTTTTTTTCAAAAATAATCAATAATAAACAGAACGACTCGTAGAAATCTATCTATATTCTTTTTTTCATTTTAATATACTTTCATAGAAATGTTTCTGTTATGTAAAAAAAAAAAAAAAAAAAAAAAAAAAAACTATTTTCTTTACGTCACAAGTATCATACTCATACATGAATTCCATAGCTAATATAACATACTAACCCAATGGGTCATGGGTAGTCTAGTTTTAATATAAAATAGAGATTCACAGATGTTCCATTTTAGAGTTTTTAACATGTTTGTGATTTTGTAAGAATGTGTCTTGAATCAGAATGGCAATATTCTGATCAATGTTTTATTGGTTGCCCCAAGTACAATTAGAGAAATTTCCATACTCAATTTCTAAATCAGAGTTCATACAAAATTTGTTTTTGAAGTTTAAACATAATGAGAAGGAAATATTTGCTTCGATGAAACTACATGGAACACACACACACACACATATATATATTACACACACACACACACACAGTAGAACTCCAGGATGTTTTTTTTCAGGTTACAATGTGCAATACAATATTTTTCCAGACCCTGGTTACAGTATTTGCTCCACCTTACGGTGCTATTTATGTTATTTGATTATATACTGTACTGTATTTTGTTACTAATTTTTAATATGTATTGTATAAAATTTTGCTTAAGCTCCACCATGCAGTGATTTCACTTTACGATCCTAACCAGAGAACGAATTAATGCTGTATCCCGGAGTTCTGTACATATATATTTTTCCTTTAACACTCACTTTGCCATTTCCATCAGATTGGATATGCTGAGCAGCCATGTTCATCTGATCTTCCAAATAGGTAGACTCTCAGCCACTGTTTTCTATGTTATTTTGGGGATAATAGCCAGTGGCATTAGTTAGGGATTGGGGGGAGGTAGCCGTTATGTGTTATATATGATAGAGCTAGGCATGACTAGACACTAGAGGATTGATTGGATCAAGCCTCTCTGACCATCAGTCTAGTACAGGTAAGGGCTAAAATAGAATTTGGCAGCTAACAGCCTTTGAATTTCACAGTCATCAGCTGCTTAAGCATCACCATCCACTGGTCAACCTATTGAGGTGAGTACTAAGTGGCTGTCAGTATCCTACAGCCTCAGTGAAAGGGTAATCAAAATTAGAGCAAGAGTTTCACGATATAAGTGTTGCAAAATTGTTCTGTTGGATGAATTAGTTTTATTAACTAGCAGAAAACTCACCCTGGGATGGGAATTTTGCTAGCCGACTACAAAAATTAAAATTGGCCTTCTATTTTACTAGAAATTCTTTAAATAAAGTGTTAGCATTTTTTTCATAAGCTGACAGGTTTTAAAGCCGGTAAACACCTTTTAATTATATATACATGAGGCTCCTTTAATCTTTGACAGACTATGGATACCCACCATAAGGGTGTCTGCGCGTGAAATTTTTGTGGCAGGAAGTGCGCAATCTCCAACCACACCTCCTGAGTCGACATTGTTAAATACCAGTGACAAGTGGAGTGTATGTTTAGGACAACTGGAAACAAATGCTGAAATAAGCAGAAACCACATACAGTGAATAGAATTCCCAAATGGTTACCCATCTGGTACTAACCAGGCTCAACGTTGCTTAACTTCAGTGATCTGACAAGAACTCGTATATCAATGTGATTATGCCGCACACACACTGTCCCAACATTAACTATTTTGATGCTAATTCAGATTTCCAAATAATTGGCTAATTTTGGGACATCCTGTGTGTCGCCATGAAAGATGAAAAATATATATTTAACGTTTAGTCTTTGAGGACTTTTTCAAGATGATCGATTTGAAAAATATGTAAATATTTAAAAATACATGGTGCGCCTGACATAAGTTTTTCATAAACGAGGTGTTAGAATTAAAAATATGTGGTGAGTTTATGAATTGGAATGAATGATTTTTGGATTAGTTTATAAACAAAAAACAAACTAATTTAGATTCATGCTTTATAACACATTCCAAACAAAATTTCGAGCTAGTTATGTTGAGTGAATCAAATATATACAAATTTGAATATGAAAAGTTACAAACCTTTGTCCATTAACATTTACATTGTGGGGATTTGGTGGTCCAACTAGTCGAAGTTGGTTAGGAGGGCACTGCAAATTGGCAGGAAATCGAGGAACTGGACGCTGTAACATAGAATTAGCTGCCAGGTTTGCTGCTACAAATAAACAAACCATCAAATTCAATGCGTGTTAAAAGTTTCATAATGGTATTACTGTAATCTATTAGAGATATCAAGTAGATGTTTAGAGTATTATGCTTTAACTGTATTGCAGAGAGACAAGGAAATTGTAGTAATGAGCAAACTAACAAAATCTGAAAACTAGCTATGTATTTAACTAAAAGTTACTTTATAACAGTTAATCTCTATAGCAATGCCAGTTACCCATTATATGTATGGAATTTCTATGATTACAGCTACTATAACTAAAACTAATACCAATTAAATAAATAGATATAAAATGTCAAGGATGAGAGTTCATATAATAACGTTTTAATCTGAATAAAATGAAATACGCATCAAGTGTGCTTGAAAATCAAATCACAACGTAATATTAGGAGAATAAACAAATATTTTACTTGTTTGAAATTTATCACATATTGCAGAGGTATACTCCATATTCAGTGTTTTGTTTCCTTTTCTTCCTTGTCATGTTGTAAGGTTGGAGAAAGAAGTCTGTAAAGAGCTGCGTGTTGTATCTAGTGGTTATATTTTGAAATGTTTGAACTGTGCATAGGCAACACGAGAATAACGTCAAGGATGAGAGTTCATATAGAAAAGTGTTCATTTGAATAAATTTTCCTAATATTACGTTGTGATTTGTCTTTCAAGCGCACTTGATACGTATTTCAAGTTAAAACGTTTCTATATCAACTCTCATCCTTGATGTTATTCTCGCGTTGCCTACGCACAGTTCAAACATTTCAAAATACAACTGCTAGATACAACGTGCGGCTCTTTACAAACAGACTTCTTTCTCCATCTCTACAACATGGCAAGGAAAAAGAAAAGGGGGGGGGGGAGAAAAAAAAAAGCACACTGAAGGTCCCTTTCTTGCCAAACTTTCACAAAACCACTTGACTAGCTGCAACCACTATTAACAACCCCTCCATATTATCCATGCTGAAATCTAAATGCAGATTCCATGAACAATGTTTTTTTCCTATAACTGCTTGCCTGTTGAACACTGTTCTACTGGCCTGCTTCCCGGCTGACTACACAATATAGTAGCTTTCAAGTCCAATATAAACAAGTTCTGTTCCCTTAAGTGCAATTGTCTGAATCTCTTTTGCACTTGGTTCACCAGGAATAATGAAACGTGTGTGTGTGAAAATATTTAACTGATAACTATTGGTCACATAACACAAAAATTAACAGGAAACAGTAATCATGCACTAAGGATGGTTTATAACGAGTAAAATCTTTGTTTGGATGAATAACACATGCAGAAATGTCGGCAAGTTGAAAGGGAAAATGTTAATTTCAACTTGCGAACACACTTCTATCACTTTTGCGCATGTGCAAATTCATTTATAGTTTTAAGTGTAATTTTTATCTATCTGTCGATAGCTCAAATGGTAGGGAACGCAGCTGGAGTTCTAAATATTTGATTCTAGCCGATGGCACCCAGCTTAATTCTTTTTAATCTTTTTAAAATCAGTAGTATATATTAGGTACAATATAATATTCGGTAAAGGTTACCTTAAGCAATAACAGAACACTGACCACTAATTTGTTTTAGGGGTATTCGAGATTGATTATCAAATTCGTTGTCAGCAAACTCATCACAAATTTACCGTATGCATAGTATTAACCCCTGGTCCCTGGAACATACCTACCCGTATCGCCTAATGTAAACACAGAATTTGTGAAATGTTAACGGTATTCTACTCGGTAAATATTGGCGCGTTACTTATGGAAAAACGGTAAATTAAACTGCAGAAGCACCTGTTAAACTGTACAAGTTCTATGACTGAACACCCCCTCTAAAAAATGTTTTTGTAAATCACTAAGAGCATCATTTTTACTATTAAATGAGGTAAAAACTATATTTTTTTATTTTACGAAAAATATTACTTGTCATTTAAAACGTCCGCCATGTATTCATGCGCCTTGTGAAATGTCCAGTGACTACGCATGTGCACCTGAACGTACATTTCAGTAAGAAACTTATCGCATGTAGCATAAACGAAAGTGGTGAAATAGCACAAAATAGTTACAGGGTCCAGGGGTTCATACCATGCAAACAGTAAATTTGTGCCGGGTTTGATTATCAGATTCATTGTCAGCAACTTCAAATACCCCTAGAAAACCAAATTAGAGTGGTCGGTGTTCTGTTGTAGCATAAAGTAACATTTACCTGATATTCATTAGAGAATTGGCTTTGTAATATGAAATCTGGATAAAGGATAAATTAAAATATATTTAGCATATTTTACAGCCAGGCAAGGTCAGGTACCCCTGCTAGTTTTAAAATACAATATATTCAAACATTTTTCTAGCAAAAAATCACCATTTTAATTTAAAGTATTTGACCATATTTTTGAAAATGGCAATGGAACTTTGGGAACTTGTGTGCAGAATACTGACTTTTGTTTTTTTTATTTTTTTTTTTTTAGATAGGATTTTAAAGTTCAATTTGTACAGTATTTTCATTTATCTGTCGAGTGAAAGTACATAATTATAAAATGCCCTCCTCTCTCCATTTTAAGCATGGGTTTCTAAATAACTTTTCAGCATAGTCAGTATTCTATATAAGTACTCGAATTTTGATTTGACTTGCCAAGCTAATAATTGACAATTTGAATATATTTACTAATACAACCAAAATTTAACGTTTAAAATTTTAAGATGTCATGGTAATACAAAATGATCCACTGACAAAAGCAAAACAGAAAACTCCAATCAAAAAATAAATTTTATAAGTAATGAAATTGCATAAGAAAACATTTGAATAAGGATGAAATTTAATACTATATAAAAATGTAAAATGGCATCAAATTTCACAAGCCATTCTTTGTATTCTGATGTAATACAAACAAAAAATTAAGTTTAAATAAACTCACCAACAATGGAGCCTCTAGGATAAGGAGAAGACATTCTGGCTTTATTTATAGCATCAATGGTAGCCTGGGTAGCTGCAGAATGTCCTGTTGGAGTAGCATTCCGACTCAAACCGAGACGAATACCCGCTGTTGAGAGAAAAAAAAGAAAAAAAAAAAGAAAATTAAAATAAATCACTGATGAAATTGATCTTTCAATATTTAAACTAAGAAAATATTTATTTTATTTACAAATTCATTTTTAAAGTTGTAACAAACAATTAGGTATGAAAAAAAAGGTAACAATTACATCAATATTCTATTAAGTAAACAGTTCGTTTATCATCAATTTATTTATTTGAAATTACATGTACCAATCCAGTGTTATTCAACAGTCTTTACTTTCATTTTTGGGTGCTTGTCTAGAACTGCTCCACCATGAAAAAAAGAAAAAAATTTTATGATGTACCTAGCCATGATGAAAATATATCACACACCCAAAATCACAAATTGATCAGGTAGTTTTGTTTTTAAATAAATTCTTTTTAAAAAAATGACTAAAAGAGTGATGATCTCTCAGCGCCATCTTAAAAACAAGTTGTAGGAACAGGGGAGATTACTCCAAATAATTTAAACTGAAATTTTATTCATTGATTGAGATTGTCAAACTGACTTCCTCATCTTGGTTGTTATCGTCACAACGTTTCGGCCGTTTTGTCCTCCGGACTTCATCAGGTGTTTTGTATCGAATTGGGGAACCGTTTGTTAGGAGTCTCGAACCCAACTCTTCATTATTATCACGGGGGTACCGTGTTCGGACTCCAGCTAGGCTCTGGGACATAGTTGCTGATTCTCTGTTTTGAATGTTACTTTTTCACTGCCTTCGTTCAGGATTAAACTCAGCACCTTTGGGTAACTAAACTTTGATACAAAGTCTAGGACCACTGCCATGTCACTAGGAAAATTCTTAGTTGGTTTTTGTTAATGTTAAACCTATGTTGTTATTCAAGGTTTTCTCTCTCTATCAGAGGTGTCCAAATTGCATTCAGCTCTATGCTTGGTTTACTCAGTAGGTTGTTATGTCCGAGCATGTGAGCTGTTTCTTTAAGTTTTCTCACTTTCCAGTGGGTCTCTCTGTTTATTATTTTTACTTCATCCCATAGGGGGCGATGGTCCCTCCTCTCCATCCAGACATGGTTGGCTATACCCGATTTTTCCGTCTCCCCTTTAGTTACCGCTTTTTGGTGTTCTTCCACCCTTACTTTAAGGGGGCGGCATGTTTCACGCTTGTAAACCTTTCTGCAACTGCATTGGATGGAGTATATGCAGTTCTTGGTCATGTTCTCCATGCGGGGTTTCACTCGTACCAGGTGTCGTCTGAGTGTTGACTCGCTCTTGAATACCGTCCTGATGTTGTAGGGGGCACATATTCTGAATCTTTTCAGAGATGCCTTGTATGTATGGTAGGCAGACCGTTGGAGGTTTTTGGGTTTCATTCTCCTCTCTTATACTATTAACACGTCTGGTGGATAGTATGCTATCGGGGTAGTTGTTACGACGGAGGGTATTCTTCAACCTGACCATTTCTTGGTGGTATGTAATGGTGTTGCTACTTATTGTCTCTGCTCGATGTTGTAAGCAGCGTGCGATTCCATGTTTGATACTGTATGGGTGATGGGAGTTGAAGTTAAGGTATTGTCCGGTGAAGGTAGGCTTGCGATATACGGATGTCTTAAACCCATGCTCTGTGCGTGATATGAGTATATCAAGGAAGGCCAGCTGGTTATTTTTTTCTTTCTCCATTGTGAACTGTATCGATGGACTTATTGAGTTCACGTGGTCTAGGAGAGCCTGGATGTCTTCCTGATGGGGCCAGAGTATGAAGGTGTCATCAACGTATCTTAGCCACATGGTTGGCTTTACCTAAGGCCATGTCTTCGAAGTATTCCATGTATATGTTCGCCATCACTGGTGATAGTGGCGAGCCCATAGCTAGTCCCTCCTCTTGTCGATATAGGTCAATACCCATTCTGAAGTAGGTTGTTTCTATGCAGAATGTCAGCATTTCCATTTAAGTTTGGCAATGGTACACATGTGCGCTCTTCTATGGAGAGGTCCGCAGCTAGTTTGTCTTGAATTACTGCTAGTGCCTCACTAGTTGGGACTTTAGTGAACAGGCTAACCACATCTAGGCTTACCATTTGGTTCGTACTGATGGGTGCTCCCTTGATCAGTTCCGTGAAGTGGGCAGAATTCTTTACATGTGTTGCTGACTTGCCTGCTAATGGGTCTATTATATCCACAAGGTACCTGCTCAGTGGGTGGCATACTGAGCCTCGGCAGCTCACTATGGGTCTGAGTGGAATACCGTCTTTGTGTATCTTGGGGAGACGTACATATGTGGTAGCTTACTGTAATGCTGGACCAGCTGTCTATATCTCATCGGAGCGATGTATTCCTTGTTTTTGGTAAGGATTTGTAACAGCTTTCTTTCGGTTTTCAAAGTTGGGTCCTTTTTTATTTTATCGTAGCTACCATCTGCGATTAGGCCTGCCATTTTTTCAGAGTACTCCAACATGTCCATCACCACCGTAGCATTGCCTTTGTCTGCTGGCAGAATTATTATACTGCTGTCACTCTGTAGGGTTCTTATAGCCAGCCTATCTTCGAGAGATGTTTGATTTAGGAGGCTTGGCTTTCTCGAGTACTTGTCTCACTTTCCATCTTATTTCATCACTTTGGGTTGATTGGATTCTCAAGGCTATATCTTCCATGTGTGTTATGATATCTAAGAATGGAATGTATTTGGTTGTTATTGCGAAGTTGAGACCTTTATTTAGTACTGCTTCCTCTGACTTAGTTGGCGGCTGCTGAGGTTGATGACCGCTTTCACAGGTGAGCAGTGTTTTGATGTTACATTCCTCTGGTCTTTGAGTTTTGTGAGCTGCTTGATTTGGCGTTCTTTGACCTTCTCATATTCTTGTCTGTACGATTTATCCAGATCTGATTGGATTCTCACTGTCTTCCTCTTGAGTCACTTTGAAAAGGAACGATGTTAAGGTGTCAGTCCGACAATCTCAATCAACGAAAACACCTCATCTCAAAAATACAGACAATTACTAAAATTTTATTGTTTAAAAATTATTTTTATACAAATATAACTACATGGTCAATTTACACAATATTTTGTGTATCATAATATCTTTGTCATAGGTACATACAGATTTTTTTTTTCTTTGGAATTCATGTTGGTGGGTTGATGGGGGGAAACAAGCACGCATTTTGGTTTGGAAGAGGGAGAGAAAAAGTTTTTTGTCATACGATTTTTAAAGTTACATCCAATTACCACTGTAGCATTACTTGAACTAAATTAAGGTTTTATTCTATAAAACAGTTAAATATTTTCCAAAATTTTACTCTTAATGAGAATTTGCTAATAATTTTAGAGCCAAAAATGACTATCACTGACAGTTTAAATGCTTTAAAATTAAATTCAATTTGTTTTTACATTAAAAAGATTAAAATAATTTAATAAATCAAAATGCATACATGTTAATTTAATTAAGAAATTAAATTATATTTTGTAATTTGAAAAATTACATTTTACTTTCCACTATTTAAAATTTTTTTATTTTTTTTTTTTTTTATTTCAATGAAGATTCAATTAATTTTAAATTGAAATATTAATTCAATCCTAGTCAAAAAGAAAAAAAACAAAAACATTTATATGAAGTTGGTTAATAATTTTTTTAAAAATATAATCACCTGGTATTGGTGAGGGTCCATGCCCATTCGTAAGACGGCCTTGCATTCCTTGTAAAAGCTGGGAGGGCGGTCCACCATTTTGTAATAAGTGTTGTGAGGGAATAAGTCCTGGTGGCAGACTTGGAGAAGCTCTACCATTTAATGAGCCAATATGTTGCAAAGATTTTAGACTGCTAGAAAATTTCTGTTGTGCCTAAAAGAAAAAAGACAAAATTAAATAGTTACATCCTTTAAAACAAGATAAAAAATATCTATCTCTATTATATAAAGGAACTTTGTGTGCAAGTTCGTTTCCATACGGACTAAAACATGAAGGTACTTTATGTGACTAGCAGTGTTCTTAGATAGTTTTTGTATCGATAAGTATTAATAATCAAAATAACCCAATGAAAGAAACAAGCTATTTTGAATAAAGTTAACACCTTACACAACCGAACATCACAAATGTTTTATTACTACACAAGCAGAAAGACCAGACACAAAATCAACAGTAGGTTCTTTGATATGACAGGGGCACATTCGAAATGAATGTTTCTGTTAAGAGCACAATTGTAGTAGGATGACTTTTGCATGTTCAACTTTAATTCAAGCCATTATATATAAAAAATAATTTTATAAAATCAAGCTATTCTCTACAGTGCAATGTAAAATACATGTATTGTGAACTAAGTCATTGTAAGGAGGCATGTGAAGCTTCCTCCTGGCACATCACAATAAGTCCCCAACTAGAGTAGGCAATCAATCGATTTAATTGAAAAATGGGCAATTTCACAGACTTTGATGACAAAAATATGGGAATGAGAAACATTTGTTGATCATTCAATTCCGTGCAACGTCAGGTCTCCCTGCTAGTAAATTTATAAAGCTAAATTAAATATAAATATGTAGAGAAAAATTTAATATCACTAACTAGAAGCCAAACTAAAAGATATTTAAAATTTAAAGATGCCAGGTGTTAATACAAAGTATATAATTAAAAAAAAAAAAAATCAATGTAAAACATGGAAAATCTAATCACGATATTGAGGAAATATTTTATAAATTAACATTTTATTCAATTTCAAATAAATTAATAAATTTTGTTCTTACTTAGAATTCAACTTAAAAACTACAGAAAAATCTTTCTGATGTACATGCTCATCACAACGAAAATTTCATTCTAAAAATCATGTAAATTGATCAAATAGTTTTATTTTTTAAAGAAAATCATTGAAGCAATTTCAAGCGATTAATGTGAAATGGCTCACAAATTAGAATTGTGAACTCATGTGACATTTTCATTCAGTGATTTAAAAAAATTTTTTTTTATTAGATTGAAGTCCAAATAAGAACCAAAGATTTATACTAAATGCATTAGTTTCCAGGCTTTAATATATATATATATATATATATATATATATATATATATATATATATATATATACATATAAACAATTATAATTGGAGATTGTATTGAACTTCTAATAGATTAATCTTGATTAAGTTGATTATGAAATGAAAGTAGACTTCTTTAATCACACTTCTGTGGAAGCTACCTTGGAAGACCTCCCACTCAATACTGAATAGCAATACTGTCCATATTATACTTAAAAATATTCTAAGCAGATAAAATTCAGCTGTAAAGTTACTTATAGAGTACAGGCAACACTCCATGTACAATTGCAAATTACTTAGGAATTCTATTCAGTCATGGCTGGTGGAAAGAGAGCATGCTACCTTTTGGGATTAAATAGGTTTTGTTCCAAATTTCATGCAGATTCCTCGAGATCAACATATACCTGAAGGTCAGAGGCTACATTGACTGAAATTTTGTCGAAAATAATACTTAGTATGAGAATAGTATTCTGATAAATACAAATAATCAATTCTTACCCAGAAAAAAAATAAAGATAAAACGCAGGTAATTTCTATCAACAAATTCAATAACGTCCAAGAGCAAGACATTAAAATAGTTCTAACATGTTATTTAAAAAAAAAAAAAAATTAAAAAAAAAAGCATTCACAAGCTTAAGTGTAAGCAATATAAAAGCTTATACTGATGAAATAGATCTCAAATATATCTACAAATATGAAAATTAGAAAAAGGTGATATACAACTATAAAAACGCTTTGGGTATTTCAAGATAGTTTTACTAAAATAGCCATTTCATAACCCAAAGCACTTTCAAGTCCTCAAAATACCACCATTCTGTTTGGAAATGAATACCTTTCACATACTTTAATAAATAATAATCTACATGATATATTTTAAAAGATTTGAGCAAATTAATAAAAGAATCTTAAGGGCCATTTTTTGTCAGATCTTTTTTTGGTGTTTCTAAGTTCAGTACGACTCTTGAAAGGAATTTTGGGTACTTGTACAATTTAATCAAGACATTAAAAATATGAAAATACCGAAAAAACAAAGTTCTATTGTACGTATCCATTATGGAACAAAGTTCTCAGAAAAAAAAAAATTCACTAAATTTCATCAAGTAGTTTTGTTTTTTGTTTTTTTTTTTTTACAGCAAAAAATCAATTTGTTATGATGTCAAGCAAAAGGTTCGATTTTTAAGAAAAGCTAGTATTAAAGATGGGGAGGGGTTGTCAGCGCTTTAAATTGAGTTATCTCTCCGTGGCCTGTTCAAAAAATTCAAAGATGGCTGACTTTAACACACTCTCATACAAATGTGTTTTTCCACTGTAAAAAAAAAAACAAAAAAAAAAAAAAAGAACTACTTTATCAAATTAAGTGAAATTTTTTTTTTTTTTTTTTTGAGATCTTCAGTCTAAAACGGATACGTACAATATAACCTTTGATATTTTCATTTCTTAATGTCTTGATTAAACTGTACAAGTGCCAAATTTTGTCATGAAATCTGAAAAACAATCTCCCTGTTGGATTACAAAATAAATTGGTTTATTCATTTTTTTTTTTTTTTGTTCAACATAGGTTTTAAACATTTTTTTTCTTAATATTTTTCAAACCCAGAGTAATGAGTAATTAATTTTTTGTTATTTTTATGCATTAAAATTATAATTCTGTATCGATTTGTTTTGGTACGAAATGTTTATAGCTCACCCCCGCACCCCATTTTCAGCAAAAGTAAACAATTTAACTAGAAGTACTATAAACCCCAGCAGCAGCATCTGTCAGCTCTTGGCTATTAAAATAAATGAGTTTTGTCAATTATGCTTATTTTGAAAAAAAAAAAAAAAAAAAATTGATTAAAATTAATGTAGTTTCTGATTCTTTTATAAAATTTCTTTCAAGATATTTTGGTTTTTAAATATATTTAATTTTCAAACTTAATTGTAGTAGTAAATGACTATAGCAGCCAATAAAAATAAAAAAAAAATCTACTCTTAGGCGATTATGTGAGAATACCTTGGGAGAAGGGGAGGATTAGAATTTAGAGAGGGATATAAACAATGTATAATAGACACCAATTTCCTGGCCATTATTGCCTTTTAGAACAGTTTTAATACTTTTGGAATTTGAAAAGTTAGTGCATGTGTGTGTGTATATACACGTATATGTTACCACTAAATCTAGGTCCAAGTAAGAAGCCCACCTCCTAAAAGTGCCTCCCTTGAGCCTGTCTTATCATTAACCTTGAATCTGAGTGAAAAGTCTCACTCTGAAAAAAAAAATCTTTTAACTCTACCACTAACCCTAACTTAGAATGGCAAGCCCACATCATACACATTGTTTTACAACTATTTTCTTTTCCATAAAAAAATTTAAAAAAAAAAGGTATAACTCTAAAATGTCTAAAAAAATCTAAGATTATTTTGCATTAAATTTTTTATATTAAATTTATATTTTTTTTATTTTATTTCTGCCAATGTGTTCATATGCAATTGCCTAAAAGAAAAGGAGAATCACATTTTGGAGATGCAGGTGAGAGAAGGTGTTAATTTACATTAACACTAAAGAAATCTTACAATCTATTCATTTTTAAACAGTCCTAATATTAAATTTTAGTTTCTTGTACATAAAATGCATTACAATTCAACTTTCAGTTTTTTTTTTTTTTTTTTTTTTAAATGCATACATGGAATTTTTAAAGTATTGCAACATCTTTACATGCATTTACTACAAATTATTTGGAAAACATTAATTTTTGTAGATTTTCAGTGCCATATTCGGATTCCTTTTACAGAAAGTACATTTATAAGACAAATTTCATTGCTTAATCTTGTGTTTTAACAAAGATATAGCATTTTTATTGAAAACAATAGTGCAAAAATGTGACAAAATACATATGGTCTTAAAGAGGGGAAAATATCCAAACGTGCAAGGAACAAAAATAGTTTATAACTTCATTTTTTGTCAGATTTAACAAATTTAAGATTATTTTATCAGATTAAGCTCTATGCATGCCATAGAGATATTTTAAGCAATTTCATTTTTTTTCATGTGTATTGCTACAATTATAGATTACAATCAAATATATTCCATACAATAATCAACTTCATACAATAAGAACTTCTAACATCCCATTAAAAAAAGTAAACAAATTAAAATTTTTTTTAAAAATCTAAACATTAAAATCAAATACTGAAGCGATTTGTTTTATTTTTGAAGTCAAATAGTTTTTAACATCTAATTAAACATTTAACTGCACATATTTTGCATAAAGATTACTCATATAATTTTTAGATTTGATAAGATACCAAATTAAACCTTCCAAAACAATCTTCAATATTCCTTTTTCTACATACCATGAGGTTAGAAATCTCTTCATAAAACTAAGAAAAAATTAATAGATCTTTATAATACTTCAGTGTTTTCAGAAGTAAAATATTTACAGCTAATATAAATGCTGCATAGAAATTTAAATCTCAGTAAAGAGTAAAATTTGGAGTTATCTCTAAGCAACTTAATTGTAAAGAATACCGAGCACGTGTGCATTATAATTGGATATCAAAACAAATGTATTTTAAGCATAAACATCACAATTTATGTCATGTGGAAATTAGTAAAAATTCCCAAAATTATGCAAAGTGAGTAAAAAATAATTCCAAGTAAAATCGAATGCAGTTTTATTGTATTTGTTAATTTTCTATTGAAATCCCTCATTTTGTTAACATCTGCAATTTCAAATGAGAAAATGGCGGATTGAGATATACACGATAATAGCAACGTCTTTTTTTTGTAAAACATTTCTAGTAAATATTTTACTTCATTTTTTATAAATTTTTACTAATTTCAACAGGACCTCTAATTACATACACGTTTTCTTTTACTTAAAATGCATTTGGATATCCAGTTATAATGCACAAGCACCAAATTACCCATGAATCCTTTATTCAATCTACTAGAAAAGATTTTTTTTTACTAAAAACGGTCATGACCAGGTAGAAATAGATTTTAGTTATCACCTATAATAAGGACTGAAGCCTAAATTTCTGGAAAATTTAATTGGCACTTTAGTATTACACTGAAAGAAGATTAGATTTAATGCTCTCAAAATTCATTCTAGAATTTTGCACATCAATCCACGGTCTAATGATTAAAAGCATTACTAACGATCAGTCCTAATTACCAGAGGTGTAGCATTACTACTTATTACTACAAGCAAATGACCATTGGTATAATGGTTAAAATCAAAAGGGAGATTTGGCTTCAATCCTCAGTCGAACCATATCAAAGACTAAAAAAAAAGAAAAAAAAAAAAAAAAAAAAAAGGTAGTTGCTGCTGCCTTGCTAAACACTCAGCATTAGAAGTCAAGGATCAAAGGTAAATGGAGTAATCCAGGGGGAAAAAATAGTGCCCTCTTATGTATACGAATTAATGAAAAAGGAGTCTAAGTTGCTCTTAACTACAAAATTACTATATTTTTGTATCCGCAAGAAGGTTGAAGGTTACATTAGCCAAAACATAGTTCAAATAAACAATACTCATTTCAAAACAAAGCATATATTTATATAATTATAAACCTGTTGACCTTGCTTGCTTGTCTTCCATGATCGGGCAATTCCATCTTTTAAAAAAGGGATAACAATTTATATATATTCATATGAGCATGGTACAGAGACTAAAAAATGAGTTGCACGTTTTGGTTTCAATTCTAGTTGATGGCACCCAAGTCATTTTAAAAAATCTTTTTTTTAGTTTAGATATAATAATCAATAGAGAATTATCTCTATAATAATACATAATTTGCATGAATTAAAACATCATTTAAGCATATCTTACAACTGGGCAATGCCAGGAGGCCTGCTATTATTTTTGTAAATATATTAACTTTTAAGTGAACTAGGAAAAATAAATTAAGAAATGTAAAAATATTAGTGATATACTTACTTCTTGTTTATTGAACACCTGTGACTGAAGGGAGGCAGGTGCTGATCCAACTGGTGGAATAGGTGCGGACATAGAAAATGGGGAAACATGCTCTAGAACATGACTGCCAGATAAGGAGGTATCACCTCTCATGTGACGCTCTAACTCCTCAGCAGTCATGACGCTAGAAAACAGTTTCTTTTCAACTTCCGCTAAAGTATGAGGTCGGGAAACACTACGAGAAGACTCCAACACCTTCTTGGGAGCTTGCTATGTAATAAATGGAAAATTCAGATTAAAGTTAAAAAAATAAATAAAATTTTAAAAAGCCCAAAAGAATTAAAAGAATTCTAAATCTATTTTCAATAAGTTGCCATCTGTTTCTGAATTGATTTCTTTCTTTTGATTTAATTACAATTTTATTTAAAAGACAAATGAATTTGTATGAAAATCAAAATGTTTATACAAATAAACAAAAATTTTTTATCTTATGTTTATTTCAAATTTTGATTTAAGTGTAGCATTAGATTTGTTTTTTTGTTTTTTTTAGGTAAATACTAAAGCATAATCACGTTGGCACACCGGTTCCCGTCAGATCACCAAAGAAGCAATGTTGAGCCAGGTCATTACTAAAATGGGTGACCAATTTGGGAAGTCCAGGTGCTGTATGTAGGAAGACATTGACACCTCCCTGCAAAAAGGGGCAAAAACCTAACGTCGTCATCTCCCCTAACGGGGATATACATGCGACTTGGGACTGCTTGTGAATTTCATACTCCCATAAAACTTCCTCCTTTGGAGGAAGCCGGTTATACCCTGAATAGAGTTGGTGCTGACTGCACATACAAATACTAAAGCAAAGAATCTCACCTGTAAACTGGTTTGTCCGGTGCATTTAGCCATATTAAACAGAGATTGCAAATTATCTGGAGGATTTGGCTTTGGTGCAGTAATATTACGAGGTGGTAATATTTCCATCGGCGGAGATCGCCAGATGCTGCGACTATTTGGTGACACCTGAAAAAGAGAAAATCTGAATAAGCCACCATAACTTAAAAAAAAAAAAGAAAAAAAAAAGTTTTAACATGACAATTAGCCAATTTATTTAAGTTATACTATAACATAAGTGACAAATAATCTTTTTCATAATATATAACAATAAAAGCAAAATAGAAATATGTATTATAAAATGAGGTGTCAGGACAGTAACAATAAGAAATGTAAAACTACAATTAATATTTTATATTAATACTAAAATAAACATTTTTAATCTTTAAAAAAGAAAAAAAAAAAAAAAAAAAGCTTTTAATTTTAATTGCAAAATATTATTTTAATCAAAATAAGTACTTTCATTCAACTCTGGGAGAGAATTTTTTGGGTAACAGATTTTATAAGTGAGAGCAATAATTGACAAGAGTCAATCAGTCTAAAATTAGTGAATTTTCTTTACTAAAAATTAGAAAAAAAAAAAATCTGAAATATATTTCCCAAATCAATTTAAATTATAGAATAACTTTTAGAGGTAATGTTAATGAGTTTTAAGGCATCCTTATGTCATACAGGACTTTGTAAAAACAACCAAACATGAGGATACTACATCCTACAAGTAAACTCAAGCATTAAAAACATAGCGCAAATAAGACCCCCCCCCCATGTTCTTTACTGCTTTACTAACTCAAACTCACGAGGTAAAAGAGAATCTTAATTGGACACACTAGTATTTATGTATCTCACAAATACAAATTTTAGCCCCAGGAAGAGGCTCTACAGCTTCTGAGTGCTAACCTAGTATGTATGTAATTACACCAAAGCTATTGGCCAACTCCTCTTAAAAAAAAAATTTTTTTAAAATAACATCAAGGGCGCACTATCATTTTGATTGGCTCTCTTGTTCATGGCAACATCACAAGATATATAATCAAATTCAATAGCAAGTTACAAAAATGATCAGTAAGGACATAACTCATTTATTCAATAAGTCCCAGGCTTAAATACAAAATTCAACTTTATCCATCAACAGTCACTTTCTTGAGCTATTAACCCATTCCAACGCTTCTAATAATTCCATGTTTTTGTAGAAAGATTTATCCTTGGTTCCAAAATATACCCCAGTTTTGGATATCACTTTTTCATTGTAGTCAAATCTTTTTCTGGAGCATTCTTTCATAGGATTGTTAAAGTGCAATAAACAAAAGATCAAATATATTTTAAAGTTAGTTTTGCAACAGTTTACGACAGTTAGGAACAGTTTACAGACATCCTTGGGTTTGCAACAGTTGAATGTCAAGCTTGGGTCAGTTGTAAGTTTGACTCAGGTCATGGCTCAGAGTAGATGGGGAAATGGCTTGATCCACCGACTAAGACATTAGCATTCAAAGAGTCGATTGTGTCACACACACAGCATAATTGATATTTGCAGAATGGGTCAGAGTTTGTGCTTTTTGTTTTTTCAACATTACTTTATCTTTGTATGCTCTTGGCAGTCACCAATGTGTGAGAGATGATAACATGGTCAGAGAAAAGATAACATAAGTGACCATGGAAACAGTATTGGGAGTCAACGTGTTGCCGAGTGAGACCACGTAGCCTTGCACAATAAATGCACCAATGATGCTATATTATATTCACGATTAATAATATTTTTCTTTCTAAAAAGGTCATCAATAGACAAGATACCTTACACATCCTAAAACAGAAGCCAAAACCTTGCCTGCTGATGTTTGCATCAAGTGACTGAATAACCACTTAGCTGATTACAGATTTAACTTTGGAGTGAAGTGATGGATCCACATTTCACTCATTATCACACCAATATAAAACTTAAAAATTGTAAATAATATCCTGAATCGTTGATGCATTGTGTTTGATGAAATGCAAGCAACGGTGGCATTCACTTTAAACTCGGTTTCCTCATTGACAAATGATCATGCAAATTGATAAATATCTTCGATTCTTGCTTCTTCACACAACATCAATCTACAATCAGACAACACGAATTTGTGAATTTTTAAATTTTTTTTCTGGGATAACTGAATTTTTAAATTTTTTTTCTGGGATAACTGATGAATTTGGGCAACCTGAGCATTCAGCATTATGACCATGTTTAACAACATAACACTTCCTAATCATCGTTTTTGACAAAAAAAAAAAAAAATGTATAACAATCATCATCAGTGGACCTAAGGTAATCTCATCAGCATCGGACAAAGCCAAACTCTTTGTCAAAAACTTTGCAGCTAATTCTACTCTATGCAATCAAGGCTACCAAACCCCTCATATTTCCTCCTGTCTGTGCATGATGTTGCCAAGATAATCAAAAACCTCGATTCCAGTAAAGCAACTGGCCCTGCAGCCTCTTTCCTATAGAAAAGACGTTACAAGCCTGTCTCTGCTTTATCGTTATTTTCATGGCAAGTGCTCGTCTGAGCTGCAATCTATGGTTCCCTCTTGCTTGACTTTCATGAAAAACACTAGTTGAAACTAGTGATGGGACGATGCCAACATTTTTCCCGATTCCGATTCCAATTCCGATTCCGTTCATAATTTCCGATTCCGATCCGATTCCGATTCTTGTAAAATTTATACATATTTAATTAGAGATTTTTTTTTGTTTGTTTTTTCGTAATTTTTCAAATTATTACATAAACCCCTGGTTAATGTCCGCGTATATTTTATCTCAAATGTTTTCCTTGTAATTGATTAAAAATTGTAACACAACAAAACATTTATTTTGATTTTAAAACAAAGCTATATTGTACCAGTTCGTATTTACTGTATAACATGCTACTTACATGAATAGTGGAAAATATTCGAAGATTGGTAGGCAAAATAAGAAAACGATGTAAGAACAATATATTTAACAACGCCACTTAGCAAAGCCACATCTCATTGTTACGAACGAATTTCTAAATAATAATATTACTATTATGAAAACCATTTTTAACGTGAGATTGCGTGAGCTTTCTGTGCTTTCTCTCGCAGCTAAATCCCTATTCCAAAATGAAATATTACTTTTATGGATTACGTGTTAGAACATTTTTTTAATTGGCGGAAAGAAAAGCGATCATTTAGAATTTAGAGTGTAAGATCAGTTTCGAATATAAATTTAACGTAAAATGATCATCATTTCTGGCCATCCTAATTCTTTATGGATATTAACTAAAGTGTTTCCCACTAAATTAAGTTCGGTTTGCAACGTAAAACCATGTGTAATCGCTTAAAAAGTAGACACCCTATCCCCAATAAGCGCACATAATTTAAAATTGGTAACACACTACAGCTCATGTTACGTTATATTTATTTGTGAAACTGACCGTCTATTTTAAATTCCTAATCGTTTTATATTAGTGTTGTGTCGATTAATCGGAATCGGGAATCGGATAAATCGGTAATTTTGGGGGTATCGGAATCGGTATCGGAAAAATTTGTGCCTAATTTCCGATTCCCAAATCGATTCTTTTAATATTTTTAAAAAGTTCATTTTCAATTGTTTGTACCGATTATAAATATTTCTTTCTTTTAAACTATTAGTAAAACTAAAGATCTAAACTTATTTTATATGCGTAAAATAAACAAAACAAAAATTGAAACTTTGTGAAAATTCGCTAGGTAACCTTTAGAAGAATGCAGTTTATTTTCAAAGTAGCGAAAGAATTGTCTAAAATTAAAGAAATATTTTGCCCAGAAAAATAATATCAAACATTATTGCTAATTAAATGAAAAGTAGAATATAAAAGTGTTGGGTTTTGTCGGTATGTTTGCTGCTCCCTCACTCGGCAATCGGTATTGACAAATATAACAAGCCGTGCATGCATGGTCCCCCTCTATGTGAGGAGGGGGATCGAATAAAGTGATAAAAAAGTGATACATAACTGATAAAAAAACAATTTTGAGTGAAAAAAAAATTTTCAAAAGTTTTCAGAAAAATGATTAAGTTCAACTTTTGCTCCACACCCAATATTAGCCCTAAAACCTCCAGGGCTTGTGACTCTGATTTTTTCCAGGGTCAGTGATACTTCCATCAGGTGTATATCAGGTATGCCCATGGTTTTGCCAAGTTTCAGAAAAATCTAATGAATGGATGAAAAATTATTCTGAAAAATATGTCAATTTTGTCTATTTAGAGTCATTTTGAGGTATTTTTTTTACCTCTTTTGCCCCCATGGGGGAGCTGATTACTTGTAAAAATGGACAAACGGCTATGTTTCAGGCCTTAAGACATGTAAATTTGAGTTCAGCACCATAAAAAAACACTAAATAGAGATACATAATCACATTTTAGACAAATATGAAAAAAAGAGCCTAAAAAAGGGGTGGTTTTTAGCCCTAAAAGTTCCCGGGGGGCGCAAACCAGAGTTTTGCCAGGGTCAGCGATACTGAATTTACATTTGCAACAATTGCCTTCACATTTTGGACAAGTTTCAGTAAAATCTAATGGACGGGAAAAAAGTTATGGGGCCAAAAGTGTCATTTTTGCCATTTTGGGCATTTTTGACCCCTTTTCAGCCCCTGGGGGAGCAACGAGAGTTTTCTTAAAAAAAAAAACTCGATGTTGTGCACATCTACGTATTGGAGTACAACTTGTGGCAAAATTTCAGAAAAAAGTAATGGACGGTTATCCGGGAATCATCCGGACGAACGAACGGACGAACGCCACTGAAAACTATAGTCCCTCTCCGATAAATCGGGGGGACCAACAAGGAATGGGCAAAATTGTGAAAAGGCTTGGCCTTTGATTTAATTTGAAATATGCTTCCAGTGTGATTTTCTTTGATTCTGCCGGTATTGTTTATGTTTATACTTAAGGATTGCTACGACGGCGCCAATGCCGTCTGAAGGAGGCCTCCGTGAGATATATATATATATATATATATATATATATATCACGGAGGCCTCGCTGAAGCCCGCCAATCTCACTCAAAAGTTGAGTTGAAAGTATTATGGGGTAATTAACACCTTCGATGCCGTTGGTTTCGACAACAATACTTTTTCACACCCACTTGCCAAATTTCTCAAGGAGTTTAATATGAAAAGATTTCAAACGAATAGAGTTTTATTTTATTTTCCTGGAGCCACATTGTCTGACACCGTCGCATTTTTCTCGGGTTTCGGAAAAGTTAAAAATATACATGAATATCTCACAATGAATTTATCAAAGTCTGGATAAAATAGATAAAGAGAAAACATTTAGAAATTTTTCAGATTGAAAAAGAAATTATATTTACATTTAAAAGTCCCCCCTCATTGAAATTCAACTTTTGGACGATATTTGTAAACCCACTAAAAACCAAATTATTTTTAGATCTAGGATGAAGCTCTAAACTGTCTTCACGTATTAAAAAAGGGTGCTTGTGCAGTTTACACTATGTTAAAAAACGAAAAATAAAAAAATATATATATTCTACGTACTCGTTATGGAATGAAGTTCTCATAAAAAAAATCACGTAATTTCATCAAATAGTTTTTATTTTATGCCGTAAAAACGATTTGGGAAATTCGGAATCTTCCTAAAAAAACTGCGATAATTAGTCAAGGGAGCGTAAAACAAAAACTATTTAATGAAATTACGTGATTTTGTTAGAACTTCATTCTATAACGAGTACGTAGATCTATAGAGTTTAGTTTTACTAATAGTTTAAAAGAAATAAATATTTATAATCGGTACAAGCAATTGAAAATTAACTTTTGAAAAATATTCAAAGAATCGATTTTGGAATCGGAAATTATACACAAATTTTTCCGATTCCGATGCCGATTCCCCGAAAATTACCGATTTAACCGATTCCCGATTCCTCGGCACAACACTAGTTGAAACCACTATCAATAATTTCCCCCACTCTTTATCTGTGCCTAAGCCTAAGCATTGATTCTATGAACAAAACTTTTCTTAGAACTGCACGCCTGTGGAACCGTTCCATTTTCCAACTGACTACAATATGGTCATCTTTAAGTCCAATGTGAACAAGTTCTTGAGACATCCCCTTAATCCAATTTACCAAGTTTCCACTATTAACGATTACTACTAGTGGGACCTGCGGAAATTCCACAGAGGGACTCATATGTAATATATTGATGCTGGCATTCTGTAGATGTTCAGCGTATATGGAGACATTCTGATATTGTAGCTCTTTTTTTAAAACTGCAAAAGTATTTATCTAAGCTAACAGGGATACTCGGCATAGCCCGGTCGTAGAGTATGCTTAAACATATTTTAATTATTGCAGATTTCATATATATATATATATATATATATATATATATATATATATATATATATATATATATATGATAGAGTTAATGTTCTATCGATTTTTATATATTATAAAGTTGTGATTTCAAAAATGAGTTCCTTCTGCTATAATTGAAACCAAAACTTAAATTCTTGATAAAATTATTACAAGAAATGGAAGTTCATAACAATTAAACAAAAGTCATGTACGGATGTAAGCGCGGCACAACACACATGCTATCCTATTATATAGATATTTTCTCATTGACTATCATATACTCATTAACCCTTATCCTTGAGTGGCCTCCGGGCATTGTAAGTGGTGACTCCTTAGAAAAAGAAAAAAAGAAATTAAAAAAAAGAAAAACTACAAAAGAAAAACCCACAAAATTCAGATTTTCCCATCATTTCATAAACTCACAACAGTAGATTCATTTTAATTTGGTAATTTGTAAACTAATATATGAGTGAATCAAATTCTGATATGCCATTAAAAAAAGGTTAATCTGTTTTGATTAGTGTCATCTATATAAAAGCCCAATATTTATTAAGTGATTTGTCAAATGAGGATTTCAACCCAATATTTCTTAAACAATGAAAATTTACTCATACCATATTCTTTAAATCATTGTTATTTATGAAGCTCAGTTTTAGAAGATAAATATTAAAAGAAAATGTAAAGCATAAAACAGATCTAATATCTGGTGGCTACTGTAAAGTAAAAAAAAAAAAAAAAAAAAAGACTCCGAAAATGGAGCGGGAACTTTCACAGATCCTTAGTACGAACCAGGATCTAACACCGCTTGCAAAATAGAGTTAATTCAGAATTGCAGCAATTACCACACTTCTACATGGTCTTCCTAAGATTCACAAAGACTACGTTTTATCAAGGCCCAGCGTCAACACAAGTTCATAGCTATCTATTGAGAAGATTCCTGGTAGATATAATCACCTTAATCATAGGGCAAATCTCCACTGTATATTGAAAACTGTTCACTTCATTAGATCAACAATGCTCATATTCATTCTAAGCAAAATCTAAATGTAATGAGTATTCAAACATTATGCTTGCATGGTGATATGGCACCCTCATCCGTATGAATAAACCATTGTAGAAGTATGGTCTTAGATTGCAAGGTGGGTTAGTCAGAGTGAAATATAGAGATAGTTGATCCATTGAGGACATGACCAGTGAGAACTGAAGAGCAAGCTTAAATAATATAGGAAAATATCTGACCCCTCCCAACCCCCAAACAAGAGAAAAAGGATGTTAAATGAACAGGTCTTATTTAATTTGACAAGTTTCAAAGCCAACAAGAATGCAGTAAAATCTTGTAAATTACCAAGTGTTCAGTGTCCAAAAGCCCTGGTGGTGAAGATGGTCCAAACAAGTCATTAAGGTTAACTGCCTTCTGGAAATAAAAAAAAATAATTTTGTAAAAACATTTGTGATTTATTTTTTTATTACATACAACTTTCAAAATCATTATTTTTGGATCTATAATTAAACTTTAATTGCAATTTACAAAAAAATTTTTTTTTTTATCCAATCAAAAAGGTCTTTAAACCCTAAAATTTTAATCCAAGGATCAAGTAAAGATTAGATACCCCGATAGCAAACAAAAAAGATAGGCACACATTTCAAGTGACATCGGTTGTTCAACCATGACATTGCCGTTGATTGTTTGTAAACACGTCAAATAGCAGACATGTCCGCGAGCAAGATTTTTAAAAATATATTTAAAAAACATTTTAAGATTTAAAAGAAAAAAAAAAAATATTTACAAAACATTTTCTTTAATATTAAATATTTACAAAACTTTTAAGGATTAAAAAAAAAACAAAAAAAACAAACTTTTCTATTCACGCAAAACTTCTTAATGCAAGCAATAAAACGAACACATTTAAACAAAATATATTTAAATAAATGATTATCTTTCTGGGGGAGTTCTTTTTATATATTTACAGAACTTTTTTATAAAACTTATTATTAATAATAAATAAATGGTAAATTTTTACGACGTGCCCCAGTCCCAGCATATTATAAACACTCCAACCTCCACATGTTAAGAACGGCTTTCGGATAACACCCCAACCTCAAAACATGGGGAGGTTGGGAGGTGTTTATTCTGTAAGCCGTTCTTAACATGGGGTGGTTGGGGGTGTTTATACTATGCTGGGGCAGGTCGTAAAATAATGCCAAATAAATAAATAAACCAACGTTATAATTGAGAATTTCGGATGATGTCAATTAAAAAATACACAATTTAAAAAAAAATTAAAATAAAGTTATAACCAAACTTATTAATGGCAGAAACAAATATAAAATAACTGACTTGTTCGGATTTTTGTGACCAAGATTAATTTTTATGTACAGTATGTGTGTGTATCTTTCTTTGTGCGTTTTTAATACAATTCAATATTTATTTAAAGTGCGATGTATGTAGATGGTAAGTGAAGGGGGAAATCCTTCTAGACCGAGGCAATTTTTATGCATAATAAAATCACAAGTATAAACAATCAAGACTTATTTTTATAAAGATGAAGTGTAGTATCACGAGATACAAATTTTTTTATAAGTAAAAAAAAAAAAAAAAATCAAAAAAACTTGGCTATTTTTTTTACTTCTCCATAAAGACAAATTAAATACAAGTTTAGCGACCAAAATTTTCAGTTTCTAATGTTTTGTAATTAATATAGTTCATTCTTTTTATTTTTTTTTTATTTTTATTATAATTATTAGTTTTATTAAAGTTCTGTAAATATAAAAAAATAAATATTAAAAAAACGCATTCAGAAAGACGTCCATTTATTTCAATATATTTTGTTAAATTTACGTTCGTTTTGTTACTCACAGAAAGAGTTTTGTGTAAATAGAAAAGTTTTTTAATCTTTAAAATATCTTTAAATATTTAATATTAAAGAAAATGTTTTGTAAATATATATTTTTTCTTTTAAATCATAAAAAGTTTTCGAGCATTCAGACATGTCTGCTATTTGACGTGTTTACAAACAACCAACGGCAATGTCAAGGTTGGACAACCGGTGTCACTTGAATTGTGCGCCTATCTTTGTCTTTTGCTACTAGGGTATCTAATCTTTACTTGATCCTAATTCAAAAATAAAAATCAAGGCCATTTTTACGGTTGTAACGGATTCCACCTACTGAAGTTGAGCCAGCTTCTTTCTGAACCTGCATCACATCTCTAACCATGGTGGCCTATCCAGTGTTCCTAAGCAAGATTGAACAAGATGATTAACCAATCAATCACAATCCTACTGACAACTACTTGTGAACCCGAGAGTTTAGACAAGTTCTCTCTGAAGGTTGTTGCCAAGGTCTTCAGCTGTCAACTAATACATAGATCTAAACTGTGTCAATCGCTTTATTGCAGATTAGTAAAATATCAATATTTCACTAAATATCCGTCACACAAAAATGAAAATTCTATCACTAAATGACTGTTTCAAGGTAAGTTATTTCCCAAAATTTTATTCAAATCCATGCAATATTCAAGAAGTTATGACATTTTATTAAGTAATTTATACTGTCCATTGCTTTATTGCAGGTCTTTTAAAATGCAAAAAACAGGGCCGATTAATGGTTATCGAAAAAGGAAAGGATTGTTGCTGAACTCTCAGAAGGATTGTTCAAAGATTTAGCTATGGAGTTGGAAAGAGATCCAAGAACTTTGGCTTCATTCATGAACAACCCCAACACCAATTCCAGAAAGGATAAGGGCATCAGGAGAAACCTTTCATATTGTGATATTCGGAAAAATTTGTAGGGAAGTCAACTGAAACCCAAACAGCACCAGTGCTTCCATTTTTGTAAGCGCTGGAATCGCTCCAAGATCCAGACAAGCTCGATGTAGTGTGCTGAATGAGATGGTAAGGAACATCAAAACCATTCCAAGGCCTCCATTGAGCAAACAACGTAGGAAAAAACGAAAGGCTTGGACACAGAATTGTACGAAAACGGATTTCCAACGTGTCCTATTTACAGCTGAGACCCGTGCTGCTCTTGACGGTCTGGATGGACGGGCCAAAGTTTGGAAATCAAACAGAACTTCAGCCCCTTACAGAGTTCATCACTAACGAGGAGGTAGTCATGTTTTGGGCAGGAATCATTAGGGATAAGTCGGTTGGGCCATTCCAAGTTCTAGAGTGCATAAAACTTCCCAACAATGTGTACAGCCTTTTTGGATAAACATTTGTCACCATGGCTAGATGACCTAGCCATTGTAACGTTACTTTCAGATGATTTTTATGCATGACAATGCACCATCCCATTCTGCTAGGGCGACTGAAGCCTTCCTTGAATCTATGGGCTTCTTTGGAGAAACTCATGACTTGACCACCATGTTCTTCAGACCATAACCCCATTAAATATCTCTAGTCAATATCAAAGAGAGGAGTCTATGAGGGAGGAGAGCAATTTACTTCGAAAGATGCCTTGTGGAAAACATAGTTGATATTGCTAGAACCATAACTCCTTTTTGAGATCAAACAATTGACTTCCCAAGGGAACAAAAGGTTGTTTAAAGTTACTTAAAAAAATGGTGGATATGTCGATAAATAATTTATTCGAGGCTTAGCACTTAGGATGTGTTTTTTCTCATTATTCTTTGACAGAAAAATATAAAAAAATAAAGTTTGCATGATAAAACATTGTATTTTTGCCCTAAAACAACATTTTAAGCGATCTGCAATAAAGCGATGGACAGTGGAAATTCCATGATAAAGAATAAAATGTCATGACTTTGTGAATATGGCATGAATCTGAACAAAATGTTTGGTAATAACTAACCTTAAAGCAGTCGTTTGAGGATATAATTTTCATTTTGTTGTGACATATATTTAGTGAAATAAAGATATTTTACTAATCTGCAATAAAGCTATTGACAGTTTAAATGAATCAAATCTCAAAAAAAATATTTTTCACAGGTAGTTGTAGTTCCTGTGATGATCATGAACAAATGGAGAATTCAACAGAAAGAATACAGCAACATTGGGGAATATCATTCTGCCCGACAGCTAGAAAGTGTACTACTGTAACAACGTAATAGTGTCAGAGGTTTACGATAGGAACTAGTGTAGAAAAATGTGTAAGGAAAGTCCTTTAAAAAAATTACTGCGCCCTCTGTAGATGTATAAGGCAAAATTCAAGATGGCGTCCGACTCTCTTTAACACGGTAAGTTCAGGAAAAGATGTTATAAATGTTGCAGCAATTCAATAACCAGCAAACACCGGTTCTGCACGGAATCCAACTAGCAAGGTGCCTAGACGGACGCGAACGGTTACTCAGACCGGACCCAACAACGGTAAGATATCCTCACACGGCACGAGAAGCAACAGCAACACGATTCCCGACCAAGTCAATCGTCCCTCTCCCCACGTCTCTTCTATCACCCGCTTTTATGGTCGTTGTAGGCTGGCTAAATTCGCATATTGCGAGAATTCGTGTGACTTTGCGAGATATCATCCTTTACAAAAGACGGCGGCCGCCATCTTGATCTTTCTTTATTTTCGGTCGGCGATGCCGAGCCGGTCTTGAGGTAAGTCTTTCCTTTTCGTCCGTCTCTTACGCACCCCCACAACACACAAACACGCGGGCGCTTATCTCCTGGATGCACATTACAACTAGTTCCTGGTATGGTTACTTAAGGCAGACAAATCCGGCACCCAGCAGTATAAGAGCTGCAATCCTACTACAAGAGCTCTGGCGAAAATTCAAACAAGTTCAGCAATTACTTTTGGTCCTATCATTCCTATGGCTGTTGAACAATCTTTATCAGTGTTACAAAGTAGAACCGAGGACTCAAATTGAAGACACTTAATGGTTTATTTAAAGTTTATGAATAAAAAGTATTTATAGACAAAAATCATAAATGACAGTGAATAACACTTTTGGGGACTGATGTCAGCAACGGCCATGTTAATACTCATCAACTATTTGATTACCCAACAATGACCATCACATTCATTTTGAATAAAATGAAATCTTAAAAAAATCCATTTTATGAATTCACATTTAGCTTTAGAACTAGGGTTATAGAATCCTAAGGTATAATGTTAAACGTCTGGAATTTAAAATTATCCAACTCAGATTCCTTATTTTAAAGCCTTTCAATATTAAAACTTGATTCTTTGAAGATTAAAAACTCTGATACTGACTCTACAACCCTGTTGGAAACAATACGTTATGCAAGTTGAAGTTTAAATTTACATATAAAATAGGTATCCTTAATGCTGAATGCCAAAACAGATGCACATATGTACAGCATAATCACGTTGAAACACAGGTTCTCAGTATTCCCAAATGATCATGGTCTAAGTGCTGTACATCATCTCTGATCGGGATATACATGTAGCCAGAGACTGCATGTGAATTCAATATTCACATGAAATTTCCACATTTGGCAGAAACCAGCTCAGCCCACCCAGGGAGAATACTATACCATATTAATAGACCCCCTCCTTCAGAGTACACTGAACCAAGGATGTCTTTTAAATTCTTTCATTAACAGCAAACGTACGAGCTAACTAAGCATTTCAAATATATACCAAAATGTGAGAAAATATAAAAATGTCGATACCTTTGGTACATCTTTCGCATGGCTAGAAGTACGAGAACCAGACACTCCATGAAGTCTTCTGTCCGTGATATCAATGTCATCATCATCATCATCGTCGTCATCATCAACCACAAGGTTATAAATACTTTCCTCTAGATACTCCTGAAACAGTGAAGATGCAATAAAAACATTTATTCTAGTATCTATGTACTTAGTTTCATACAAGAGCAAAGTTAAACACAAGGTCACTTAGAGATGGTAGGGATATCTAGCTATGAACGAGGGACACTTAGGATTGAAACAAGTGAAGCATGTATGGTCCCTTGTGAGTGCACAGTGAATGAGTCATAAAAAAAAAAGACCAAGTTCAGCATCCCCCCCTTCCATTTAGCCCTAAAAGTCCCCAGGGGACATCAAATTCTGGTGAAAATGAACAAACGGTACAGTTTTAAGCGTTAACATAAGTAAATCTGAGTTCTGCACCATGCAAAAAATGACCAAGTCCATCATAAATGTCTTAAGGGAGAAAAACCTTTTAGAACTTCAAATATATCTACCAATATGCTTCCTCAAAGAGAGCCAAGGAGGAAGAACATCCTTAACTTCAAAATTTCAAATTCTTATTATATTAAGGGAGAAAGGAGATGTAAAAAAAGTTATGAGCATAGTGAAAAACAGTATTTTTCCTTAAATCCTGAGCAATGTTGGATAAGAGAAACATACATGCTCAGAAAGATACATAACAAAGCGGGGTTGCTATTTAATTCTACACTGGTGATGTTTCAAACTGATTAGGCAATTTAATTAAAGTATATTACCTTATTAGCAAGAAAAAAAATTCTGTGATAGATTTAGTTTTAAGTTTTTCTTACCAATAAATTTTCAGTGCAAGAAAAAATACGAAAATGAAGCCACATATTTAGACTTAATTATTTTGAAAGTCTCAATTCAATGATCCTGTATTCTTATTTAGTAAAACTTTTGGCTGATGCTAAAGCAGAACTAAAGCGGATATGCGTGAGCTCGTTTCAAATTTTTTTTTTTTTTTTTTTTTTTTTATTACATTTTCACCCCAAACAAGGCAAATTGCCACTTTGGTGTAGGGGGCTACTATCAGGGGCAACAACTACTGGGGTACTATGTAGGGATTTGGGCAGCAAGGTGTCGGTTCACGTTACACTTGAACTTCTGCACGTCAGTACTGTTGGGGAAGCAGGGACCTGGAATGGAATTCCAGAGTCTTGCGGTTCTGGGGAAGAAACTATTGGAGTAAAAAGATCTTTTACATCTAGGGACCTCTACAGTGTGGGGGTGGGATCTAGTAGCCTGTCGGGTTTGTCGAGGGTGCTCGCGTCGTGGGGGCACAAGTGATTGCAGTTCATCAGAGCATTCACCACTAAAATACTTGTAGAACAGGCAGAGGGATGCAACATTTCGTCGATGGGACAGAGGCTGAAGCTTAGATGCCAGTTCAGGGCCTATCAGATTTGCGACTCTCTTTTGAACCTTGTCAAGGAGCGAGAGACTAGTAGCAGATGCACCAGCCCAGATGTGGCAGCAATACTCCATACATGGGCGAATGGTGGCCTTATAGAGGTACAGAATACTTTCGGGTGTTAGTAGTTTTCTAGCACGGTAGAGAGAGCCTACCTTTCTTGCAGCGGCCCTGGCAATGCCTTCAATGTAATTGTTCCAACTCATGTTTCCTGTGAACGTTAGGCCAAGGAGTTTGAAAGATGGACTCTCAGATAAAGAGTCGTTGGCCATTGCTATTGGTGGTAGAGAGGGTTTCTTGTAATTATTGAATGAAACTAGTTTAGTCTTGGCAGCATTGAACGCGACCAACCACTTTTGTCCCCATTCCACTACAGATTGGAGGTCTTCCTCTAGTGTTTCTGCCATTTCTTTAGAAATGTGTTCATTCGTCTTCCTGTCGTGTCTGCCATAGAGTGTAGTGTCATCAGCATATATACCCATCTCAGAGGCAATGTTGTCGGGGAGGTCATTTATGAATATCAGGAACAATAGAGGTCCAAGGATAGAACCCTGGGGCACTCCCGCATTTATATCATATTGTTTAGATGTGCGACCGTCGAGGACTACCTGGATTTTTCTCTTATCTAAGAAGGATTTAATTATGTTAAGTATTCTACCAGTGATACCGTATGATCTGATTTTACTGAGGAGACCCTCATGCCATACCCTGTCAAAAGCCTTAGATATATCTAGAGCTACCGCTCTGCCTTCCCCCGCTTTGTCCAGTGATTGGTATATACGTTCAGAGATCACGGTGAGGATGTCTGCTGTGGAACGGGCTTGTCTAAATCCATATTGTTTGTCAGTCAGTAGTTTAGCATCTGTAAGATGATGGACTAGAGCATGGTTAATTATGGTCTCAAATATTTTGGCAAAAAGTGGGAGGAGGCTAATGGGGCGATAATTTGATGGGTCTGTCCTTTCGCCAGAATTCTTGAATACTGGTACAACAGAAGCAGTTTTCCAACAGCCCGGAAAGCAAGCTTCATTAAGACATTTGTTGTAGAGTTTGGAGAGAACTGGAGCTACTTCGGCTGAGCACTTTTTTAATAGCACAGCTGGGATAAGATCGGGTCCACATGCTTTTGAGGTGTCAAGGTTTTTTATGATAGCATGCACCTGAGCAGGGGTGGTTTTCAGATCGTCTAGTGTGGCGTCTGTCCGCATAGGAAAGTCAGGTAGGGGTGGTTGGAAGGGTCCATTGTGGAGTTTGAGGCAAACCGACTGGCAAGCATGTTAGCCTTGTCGGTTGCTGAGGAGACAACCTCGTGATTGTTGGTTAGTGGGGGAATTGTTGATTGCCCATTATTTACTACACTGTTGTAGATTTTCCAGAAGTCTCGAGTTCCTAGTTTTTGTGCTTCGATGCGCTTTTTAGTGGTTTCCGTAAATTCTCTCTTAGCTGTCGCTATTTCTTTCTTAACGTTATTTCTAGCTTCTATATACTTCAGTCTGTTTGAACTGGACTTATGTCGGTTAAACCTACGGTATGCATGCTGCTTTTGAGTAATGGCAGTTGCACAAGTCGACGTAAACCATTGGGGAGAGTGGGGCTTACTATAAAATTTCCGCATGGGAACATGCGCTTCGATTGCAGTTTTGAACCAGTCAGTAGTCTCGTTTGCACACTGTTCAGCAGGGAGAGAGAAAATATTTTTCCATGGAGCATCTCTAATTAGTTCCCTGATGGCTTCCCAGTCAGCCTTATTATAATATCTTTGTTTTGAGCACTGGCTCTTCAGTTTTGGGTCTAGAGTTTAGGGCGATTTCAACCATTATCACTGCATGATCAGCGTTCCCGAGTGGGCTGTGGGCCTTCGCTATGCAGTCATCGGGAACTGTGGTCAAAAACAGATCTAGAAGTGATGCGTGTTGTTCTTCCTGGTCAGGGAAACGGGTTGGAAACGTAACAATTTGTGATAGGGAGTGAGATATAGCGAAGCTATGGGTTGTGCTGCCCGCTGCATCTGTGTGAGTAGAGAATCCAAGCCAGTTTTTGTGGTGGACATTAAAGTCACCAAACACATGTATTTGTGCGCTAGTGTCGAGGGACAGTGCCGTGTCTATGCTGTCAGATACTTTGTTTATTATGGAGCAGTCCTGAGTCGAGGGAGAGCGGTAGAGAAAATAATAGTAGCTAATACTGTGTTGCACGTTTAGTCTAAAGCACATAAAGGCTTGATCATCTGTTTCTAGGTTTGTTTCTCTAGTCAAGGGAAGGGTATTACGAATGTAAACTCCAAGTCCGTGCATATGTCTGTCAGAGTCCTTACGGCAGAGTGGGAGATATCCAGGCATGTTAAAGTGGTTAGAGGGAATGGAGGAGTGTAGGTTAGTCTCACTTAGTGCTAAGATATCCGGGGTATTTGTTAAGAGAAATGCTTCAACATCAGCTAAGTTAGTTCTAAGCCCACGGATATTTGTGAATGAGAGCCTCAAGGGAGGAGGCAAGTTGAATTTGTTTGTCCCTAATCCTGGTTTAAGCTTATTTTTAGATTGTACTGTCGTCATATTTTTTTTAAGAGTTTCGGTAAGGGGGAGCTAAACAAGAGGTTATGCGGAGCTTCAGACATGCATCACAAGTAGACCATCAGCTGACCTTTCTCCAATTAGGATTGTGGCCTCAGGAAAGCCCACCGGGGATGAGTGCAGGGTCCCTTTCCATGCGCGTCATGGCACTGCAAACAACCCGATATTATTCAACTGTTGATGGAGCAGCCGCTCTAAGCGCTACCAAAGAGTTAGGGCTCCTGTACTACCAGTCGGGAACAGCAGCCAGGAACTGTCAATCCGGTACCCTCAACCCTTTAGAAGAAGGTCAACCCAATCTAACCGCTCAGGCATATCTTATACTCAAGCACTCCCAAATGTTCAGTTTTAGGGGTGGGGCATGCTGGGAATGGGGAAGAACGGCGTTCATTGCCCTAGCCAGGAAACAAGATCTACCGCTGGGTGTTTCTGTCGAATCACTGAGATAGTGTCTCTGCGCTTGACTAATAGGCAAAGAAGGAGTATGGAAGCCGGGCGATAGACAGAGCCTATCTACTCCTGAAGCAATTTAGGTTTGCAAACCGGTGAATTTGTTTGAGTCACCAGCTCTAGGAAGGTTGTCATCCAAGACTGAAGAGGCCTCTCTCCCCTTTGGTTTAGTTTCAGAGTTTTCCTTCTCCTAGACGGATGATCTGGGAAGACCTACTGGGTCCGTCAGCCCTGAGAGGGTTTTCTCCGCGCCTAGGTTCTAATCCAGGTATTTCTGCGACCCCGCGTTGTTAGTGTTACTGGGTTATTTTGTGGGGGATTATATCTACTGATTAGTTACACTCCTCAAAGTGATTTAGGGACATGCTATTTACTTGTTAATGGATAGAGGAGGTGGGTGAAGTTCATGCAGTGTAAGCGTCTATGTTTGTAAGAGGGCTTGTTAGGGAGGAGATAATGTGATTTTAGTCGTACCCTTTTTTTTTATTTTATTAATGTTAGCTTAGGTCTAGTATAGTGTTACAGTATGAGTAGGTATTAAGAATTGAGCTACGAGTTGTGCCCGAGCTATTTTAGATGATAGGAGGGTTAAGATGTAAGTGCAATATAACATGGATAAGACAGCAAGTATTGAGTCATGCGTAATTAGGTGAATAGATATATATGGGCAGGTTTTCAGTAGGTGCGAATAGAGTTGAAGTTGTAGGTATTTTTTCCACCTTGGTTAATTTAAAATGCCAATATACCTGCCTCCTCCCAACACACACACACAATTTTGGAGAGAAGAGGAGACTAAGGCAATATTTTTAGATCTCGTTACATTTTAGTTTGGGGCGGACAGGGTGAGGTTAATAAAAAAAAAAAAAAAAAAAAAAAAAAAAAAAAAATTAAAAAATAAAATAAAGTTTATAGTATCAACTTGAGCATACCAGTTAATAAAAATAAGTTATCCAGAAGTTTACACAAATGTATACTAATATAAATAATTTGCATAATTTGTTTGTGTAACATGCATGTGTGTGTATATATATATATATATATATATATATATATATATATGTACACACACATAAGTGATTATGTCTGTGTGAGGAACGGTCTACCAAACTGTTAAATTTGGGTTTACAGACTCGAAACTTGATATACAGCAGATTTGGACATGTGGAATAAATTCGATTTTATTTTTAACCAGAAAAAAATAGATAAGAGGTCAAAATTGGGGGAAAAAAAATAATTGGAACTTGGCAAACGTAAGTCAACTAAACGTGTATCTTCTACACATGCCAAAAATATACATTTATACGATGAAGTCAGTTTTTATAATTCTGATATGTTGTTTTGATATCCATATATGTAGTCCGATGGTAAAAAAAAAAATAAGATTGGGGAGCTCCATGTTTTGATTTCAATTCTAGCCAATGGCACTCATGTCATTTTTTTTTAAAAAACTTGAAATCACTACTATATATACAAAATAATAATCAATAGAGTATTGAATCTATAATATGAAATCGGTATAAATTAAAGTATATTTAAACATTTCATGACCGGGCAATGCCAGTGGGCCTGCTAGTATATATCATAGTTATAAACCCCTTTAAGTAAAATTAAAGGGGAGCACTATTTGTGAATTAAATAAAATCATGAATTAGCTTTGTGCATTATTCACAAACTTTCAGTTTGTTGAAATACTTTTATCACTGGTTGAAATTATGACAAACCCACTTACATGGCTTCATAAGCAACTTAATTCACTTTTATTTAAGCGTGAATTCCTGGTGGCTAAAGAGAGGAGTGCTAACCCACAAAGCCAAGGTTGACTGAGGGAGTCCTACAACTAGCAGTAATTATTACTTTCTATGCTGATGATTGTGTAAGAATAAAACATTAGTATCTGTGCGCTTGGAAAAGAAAAATAGACACACAGATTATGTATTAAGCTGCTTTTTCTTATTGATGCTATCGTATGCACAAGTAATATTACTAAAACAATTTAGTCCACGAGGCTAGAAATATGCAAAGAATAAAGTGAAGAATATTCTTTATTTCCAGCCCTGTGGACTAAATAATTATAAGTAACAGTAACGAAGTAATTATTAGTAATATTCTCAATGAAAACAATAACATAAAAAAATGCTGCCTAATGCATACTGTTGGAAATAAATTTGCAATAAGAAATAAGCACATATATAATGAATTTAGAAACCAAACTTTACTTGAATAAAATATTTTAAGTTGTTAATTCTTGGCATAGACACTTTACTCATGGAATGTTCTTTTTCTATTTCTTATCAAAGGCATTTTGTCTTCAATAAAAGTAGTTGCCTAATGTTATGGTTGTATTTAACCTCTCATTTAAGGTCAGAAACTCATTTTCTGTGCTTTTGCTATTGTTTTCAAAAGTAAAATGTTATCACTTTCTTAAAAACATTTTTGTCAAAAGTAAAGTTTTAAGTCAGGAAGCCTGTATCTTCAGAAAGGGAAGTAGGGGAGAAAGAAAAAGAGAAGAGGAGAGGGGAATCACAGTCACAGTTGTTGTTTTTAACTTTGCAGAATGTGATTAAGTCTTGCAAAGAAATATAAAAAGAAAAAAAAAAAACAAGAAAAAAAGAAAAAGCACTTTAATGTACATTGCATTTGAGTTGGGAAGCTGCCACCTTCAGATAGCCTGATCTGGTAGGTAAGTGATATGATGGGGTTTAGGTTTATGCAATAAATATACAAAAGATATACTTACGCTTTGTGTCCGGAATACTTCTTCAAAATTTTCTTCTGACAAGGATTTGGGACTAAGTTTTCCAGAGGATCTCTCAGGAACATGTGCTGGTTTGACACCAAGAGGAAATCCAGCAATCAAAGGGTTGCTATCTTCTTCCCAATCAAATCCGACTAATAAAGAAAATTTTAAATATTAACAAATTTGATAAGCATTATTACTTAGATGTTGAGACTTGGTGCAGTTAAAAGGTTATCAGCCAGACTACTTTGAATAAAAACGCTCACGCTCATTTGCAAACACCTATGTAACAATTAGTCAAGCGACGTGTTCGGCACAAAAATAAAACCTTCTAAGAATGTTTATTGTAATCATCTATAAAAGCTAAGACAATCGAATGACTGGATTGTCATGATGCATCATGGCTCCACATTAAAATTTGTATATTTCCTACAAATAGATTTGCACGGCTTTGATATCCAATAAAATCTGTTTAAATACTACCTGCTATAATGGTCATACATGTGAAACTCAGACATCAAAACATCAGCATTGCATACATCAACCAGCCATACAGAACTTCATCCATTTGATCAAAAGCGACTCGTATGTAAAGAAGCATACAATTCAGTGCTACCCCTGATTAACTCACATGAATCTTGCTATTTAAAACTGTCCAGCACTAAATGTTATATTTTTCGGTTTTGCTACTTTCATTTACCCTAAACAAGGCATTAGCACACCAGCCCAGATATAGCAATATTACTACTCTGTGCATGGGCAAACAATAGCTTTGATATAAGATACTAGTCCAAGGAGTTTGAATGTTGGAGTCCCAGAAAGGATATTACTGGTCATGACTAGGGCTATGACGAGAGAATATTCTTTTCATTATTTTGACTCGAATATATATCAGTTAATATACTATGTTTTTAGAGTGATGTGGTTCTCAATTGATTAACTCTGTCGGATATATACTCAAGAGTCAAAACAATGAAAAGAATATTCTCTTGTCACAGACCTAATCATGACACAAAAACTAACCTGGATTTACTTTTTTTTTTTTTTAACTATGCAAATGCACAAACCATTATTTACATTTTTTGTTTCATGCCAAAGTTTGAAGTTACATGAAGGACTTCCATTTCACTTATGTCACCTGCCAGGTTCAAGTTGTTATCAACTGATCTCCACGTCTTATATGGACAACCGTGTGGCTTTAAACCATCAACATCAATGGTAAACACGCTTTGGGATGTTGTGGATAACTGATGTTTAGTGACATGGCTGTACTAGTTAAGATATTGTTGTGCAACATACTTTTCCATGGTGACCTGCAGACGGAGACTGGCATTATTCTCCACACAAGAAAACTTAAATTTAAAAACAGCATCAATGCAAAAAGATGCAACTTAGTACTATTTAACCAATATTGATATAGAATAAATTAAGAAATTTGGTTATTAAAAATATTCAAATATTTGCTTACAAATGAATTTAAAAGTAACTTATTTGAGTAAAGAGATTATCAGTGAGAACAAGTGAAGCATGCCTTGTCCCCCGTGAGTGCACAGAGAATGAGGCATATATATAAAAAAAAAAAAAAAAAAAAAAAAAAAAAAAAAAAAGAACTAATGGATGGGGTAAAATTATGGGGCAAAAAGTGTCATTTTTTGCAATTTTGAGGTATTTGTGACCCTTTTTGGGCCACTGGGAATGCCCAATCCCGGTTAAAATGGACAAATGGTGCAGTTTCATGCCTTAAGGTATGTATATTTAAATTCAGCACCATGGAAAACTACTATATAGACATACATCAAGTTTTTTAGTAATATGAAAAAAGAATTAAAAAAAAAAAGGCATGTTTTTTTTTAGCCCTAAAAATCCCAGAGGTACGCGAACCAGAATTTTGCCAGGATCACCCATACTGAATTTATATTAAGAACAATGGCCTCCAAATTTTGGCCAAGTTCCAGGAAAATCTAATGAATAGATCAAACGCTATGGGACAAAAAGTTGTTTTTGGCCATTTTGGGCCATTTGTGACCTCTTTTGAGCTCCTGGGGACACCAAATCCCAGTGTAAATGGATAACAGTGCAGTTTCAGGCCTTAACACCTGTATATTTGAGTTGACCACTGCAAAAAACTATTATATAGTCAGACATATCAAGTTTTGTCGAGAAATATAAAAAGAGCCACAAAAGGGGCGTTTTTAGCACTAAAATTCCCCAGGGACGCGAACCAGAATTTTTCAGGGTCACCCATACTGGATTTATATTAACAGTGACCTCCACATTTTGGCCAAGTTTCAGAAAAATCTAATGGACGGATCAAAAGTTATGGGGTAAAACATGTCATTTTTGGTCATTTTGGACCTCTTTTGAGCTCCTGGGAACGCATGGGAATTTTCGAAAAAAAAATTTTTTTTATTGTGCACACCCATTTAATGAAATTAAATTTGTGGCAAAATTTCAGGAAAAACTAAATGGACAGTTATCTGGAAATTGTCCGAACTAACAGACGCCACTGAAAACATAGGTTCCTCTCAGATAAATCGGGGGACCAATATCTGCAAGATTTAAGACAAGTAAATTTTCATCTACATCATGCACTAAGGTACATCATGTTTGTATGAAAGTTATTAGCTTCCATACACAAAAACTAAAAGATTGTTCGATCAAAGATCATTATTAATTTGATATCGCTAAGATAAATAAGTTCTACTTTTACCCATTTTAAAATGAATTGCACAAATTCCTATTATGCTGTACTGTAGAATTTTAAATACATTTCAACAAGAGGCATTTATTTTATTGAATTAAAAGAATGTTAAACCGACAATTTTTATAAGACAATAATTTCTTACATAAAAAAAATTTTAATTACAATTTTAAAGAAATAAATATATTCCTCTTATTTTTAAAAATATTTAGATAATACTGCTATTTCTATGAATTAAACTTATATGCTCTAAAAAGTAAATAAAAAAGGCCAAGAACTACTAATCAAAATGGGAAAATGTCTGTCAGCAGCATTTTCAGGAATGTGACATTAAATAGTTAAAAATGGAAAGCCAAATAATAATTAATAAAATGACCTTTCCTGAAACCAACACACAAGCAACAGGAGGCTTAATTTGAAGGTCCTGCTGACTTGGCAGGCTGAGGGAAGGTTCAAGGCATTTCCACAAATAGTAGCAATTGGCAATAGAGAGGCACTAATAAAGTAAAGTCAATTCACACTGGTCCATCATGTGGAGCATCATTAACAGACATCAGATGCTGACAAATTGCATGTGACGAAGCATATTGCTCCATTCATCTTCAGGGCGATCAGTTGAAACACTAACCTCAACCCAGAAAACAGCAATTATTCCTTCTTTATCAAAAATATCGCTCATGGAATGTAAGGACTAAAAGACAATAATTTACGCTGCTATCAAAAGTAAACCCAAGATCTACTTTCTGCTCTCCTTTATAAAAGCATCCCCCACTCTCTATATATGCATAGTCACCATGAACAGTTTGTTTCACAACTTTTCGATGTGATTACATAGATGCTGCCAAACCTGCCGCAAAATTAGTCTCTCTCTAATAGGTTAGAAAACTTCTTACATCTGCCAGTATCCTATATTTCTATAAAGCCACCATTCACCCATGCATGGAATATTGTTTCCACATTTGGAATGGTGCACCAACCACTAGCCTCTCCCTATTAGAATGCAAAAGAGACAAAATTTCTAATGTAATAGGTCTTATAGGGTCTGCCCAATCTCCATCTGTCCCATCACTGCAGTGTTGCACTCGTGCTTGTTTTACAAGAAATTCCAAAAATGTGCTTTGACGAAGTTACTGCACTTCTAGCCCTTCAATGTAAATATTCTTGACCCACCCGATTAACAGCAAAATCCCATCCCTTTACTGTAAAGGTCCTAAGATGCCAGAAGACTTTCTATACTAATGGGTTCTTCCCTTGGTGTGTTCATCTTTGGAATCCCTTCTTGCTCTTTATTTCTGCAACTGTACCAACATGCAGACATCTAAATATGTGAACAAACACCTCACTGCCCAACTTCCCATCTATGTTGCCTCCAATAAATATGCCCCCTATGACAGTAGCCCTTTTACACTTCAGGAAGTATAAATTTGATTGCTTGCAGTGCTATGTCCAAAATCTGTTGGTGATTTTTTTTTTTTTTAACAGAAGAGCAATTTTTTCCTAATAGTATTGACCATGACATAAAAATATTATGAACAGCAAATTAAACAGCTTTATGTAGAAAGCATAATGGAATTTCCACTAGCACTTTATATAATGTTAAAAAAAAAAAATATATACAATTATCTATTATAAGCTTATTTCTATTTTTATAGATAAAACAATTTCCTTCTCCATTTATTAAAAGAAAAAAAACCTTAGCATATAACTTACCATCATCAGAAAATCCAAAGGTTTCATCATTTCTTAAGTCATTATCCTCTTCATCTTCTGGGGCTTCGATTAATTCATTATCATATTCTCCTAATTTTCCTGCTCCAAGAGCCTGAAAGAAAACAAATTTTTCATGCTTTTTAGTCACAGGCAGCCAGAGATTTGCTGTTGTGATGTAAACAGTTGCTACTACGAACAGAGCTGAATCAAGTTTCTTATACTTCTACACAATATGAATTAAACCAAACAGACTTTTGAACTAAACTTAGGTTGAAATACTGTGTAGAAATACAAATCATTACAGAATACACACGTGTGTGTGTGTGTGTGTATATATATATATAATAAAAAAGTTTAAAGGAAATTTTGTACACATCAGAAATACATTTGAGTACATTTAACTAATTGGCATAATTAAGTTTAATTTTAACGGCTTTAAGTAGAAGCATCATAAAAAAAAAAAAACAGTCTAAAAAAATGAGGTAAGGCTTTATCATCATGCGAAATATTCTGATGGACATTATCATTTGTCATCATTATAATGTGAAAAATCCAAGATGGCAACCAAGAAATCCAAGATGGCCACCACGACATGATTCAAAGAATTAACAAAACATGGCTTGCAGCTTATCAAATGAAAGGAAATTTTGTACAGATTACAATTTTAATGTTTTAAAGTTCATTAAACTAATTAGGATAATTAAATTTCATTTTAACAGTTTCAAGTTTCCATGACAATTATCGGGTGAGTTTCTACCACTATTTTGTATAATTTTTTTTTTTTTTTAAGTCATTGTTGAGACTCCAAGAGATATCGTGGCCATTTTTTCTTGTTCTCATGTAACACTCGACAGTACTTATTTTTTTAACATAAACATTTACAACACCAAAACCTTACAGAGATAGGTAGAAGAGTAACTTGCCTTTGGTAACATTTATTTGTTATATATTTGTTTTTTTGACCACTTTTTCATACCTCTGTGGATTGTAAAACAAACCCAATAAAAGTTATTCTTTTTAACTGGATAAGTGGTTTGTACGTTTTAACTCATTTAAAAGCACGGACATTGTCGGCTATTCTTTTTCAAAAGATTTACTTTTTAAAAATATTCTTTTCCTGTCCATAATTAAAACTTAGGGTTTCTAAATAATATGAAAAATAAAATGAATACTTTGTAAGTAAGTTGATAAACACTTACTTAAATATTTTTTGTGTGCACTTCATGACAACAATTCTCATGTTTATATATGTGGTTGTGACTATCAATTTGTGCATAAGTTTTTATCCAATTCTTTTCAAATTTTAGGACAAAAGAAATAAATATATTCGCTTTAAATAGCGTTTGAACAGTTTCTATCTTTATCTTTGTATTACAAAGCATTAAATTTGAGATGTTTTATTTGTGACTCAAAAAACCAAGAACAAGAAAAAAAAAAAAAAAATGTTTGCTGTCGGTTATTCTTTTTCAAAAAAATATTCTTTTCTTGTCCATAATTAAAACTTGTTTTCTAAATAACAAAAATAAAATGAATACTTTATGTTCGGAAGTTAGTTGATAAACACTTGTTTACAGATTTTTTTGTGCACGTCTTGGCACACAAAAATTCTCATGTTTATATGCAGTTGCCACTACTTTTATTGATTCATGCATAAGTTTTTATCCAATTCTTCTCAAATTTTAGGAGAAAAGGAATTAGTATATTCTCTATTAAATAACGTTTGAACAGTTTGTATCTTTACTTATATTTGTACTACAAAGCCTCAACTTTGAGATGTTCTATTACGACTCAAAAACCAAGAACAAACAAATGCTCATTGTCAGTCATTCTTTTTCAAAACATTCTTTTCCTTTCCATAATTAAAAACATGTTTTCTAAAATAAAAAAATTAAAATTAAATTAAAAAAAAAAAAATGAATACTTTATGTTCGTAAGTCAGTTTACAAACGTTTTGAGATTTTTTTCTGCGGGTATTTGAGTTACCCTTGAATGAAGAAAAATGGAAAGGACACATTTTGTTTTAAACTATAATTTTTTTTACTTTTAGTTTTATTGTTTGTGATGAATTAAAGATTTTTATAGCGAAAAATTTAATATTAAAAAAAAAAAAAAATTGTGCATTCATTCTTTCAGTTGACATATCTTCATTTTCAGTTATTGTTGTTTTACCACATTTTGGACATTTTATCCTCTAGCCTTCTACATTAACTTCTTCTGATTAACTGTGATGCGTTAGGAATGCTGAGTCTTGTAACTTATCAGTAATTAAGGTCTTCCATAGTTGTTATCTCACCACATTTTGGCCAACTTGGATAGCACTGAAACCACTATCTTCAGACAATGCTCACCTGGAACTGTAGAGAATCAACACCTCTATCCAGTGCGCCATAGGCCCTGAAGTGAATAGAGGCATTGACTATGTTGTGGATAGACGTGCAGTGGTTATCATCACTGCACATATATAGGGTGTCTCAAGGAAACTGATGCAATTCTCTATCTGTATAAAAGCCAAGTATGTCCAAGGATGGAGTACTGCTGTCACATCTGGGCGGGAGCTGCTGGAGGCGGCCTGTCCTGCCTTGACAGAGTACAGAGTGGACTTCGTGGTTTAGAGGGGGATGCCCTTTTCCCTTCCCTGCAACCTCTCTCCCACAGAAGAGACGTTGCGAGCCTGTCTTTGTTTCATCGCTATTTCCATGACAGGTGCTCGTCTGAGCTCCAATCTCTCATCCTCCCCTCGCCAGTCTTTCACGGGAAACACCCGTCTGGCTGAAACTACTGTCAACAATTTTCCCCACTCTTTATCTGTGCCTAAATCCAAACGTAGATTCCATGAGCAAAGCTTCTTAGAACTGCACACCAGTGGAACTCTCTGCCGCTTGCCTGTTTCCCACCTGACTACAACTTGGACGTCTTCAAGTCCAACATAAACAAACTCCTAACAAACCGCCCCCTTAAGTAAGACACTATCAAAACCCCCAATACTAATGATTACTACTAGCAATACACATGAAAAAATTGAAATAGCTTGAAATATTTCAATATTGGTATGCATAGAAAGAGCTTGATGAGCTAAGAAAGAATCTTTTTAAATTTTTAAAATCTGATTAAAATTAAGGAAGTTACGGCTATTTTTGTGCCTCACACGTTTGGATATTTTCCCCTCTTTAAGACCATATACGTTTATTTTAGGGCAGTTAACTGTTTTTTTTCTATGGGAAAATATGCATGCTTTTTTTTTTTTTTAAGATGATTATGTGTAGTTTTAAGAGGGTTTCTATGCAATGAGAATATGGGGAGAATATGGGGAGGGTTGCCATTCGGACTTTGAATTAATTGTAGGGCTAAGGAAAATTATGTGTGAACATACTGAAAACTTGACAGAGACAAAGCTAACAAAAACAATATTAGAGGGGGGAGCGGTTAGTTTCACAAAAATTTAATGTAAAATAATTCACCATTTCCTGGCCATTCTAGCATTTTAGGACAGTTAACCAATTTATTTTTATGTGTATTTTTCTTTAAGGAAGGATCTATTTTTTGTTTGTTTGTTTTAGATGCTTGTATGTGGCTTACAGAGGTATTTTGTTGGGGGGGGGGCTTGCCACTCGAACTTAGTGTTATTGTTAGGGTTAAAGAGTGTTTTAGGAGGAGACTTGCCACACATAATTTGGATTAGAGGTGAAGTTAGAGCTTTTTTTCAAAGAGAGCGTTCATCATCACTCATATTTACTGTTAGCGGTTCATAATTATTAGCTTTATATTATATATTTAGTTTTAATTTAATAAGAAACTGCGTTGCGAAATTTCAAAGAAAATTCCATAAATTTGTTGATTTCTATTTTCGAGGTTGAAGGTGTTAATTCCATAAGCCGTTTATACTACGCTGGAGCAGGTTGTAAAAATATCTTTCGCTTAATAAGTAGAAAAAAAAATTAACGAAATAAAAAGCTTCCTAATTGTAGTTTGATGTGTTTTCTAACTGCTTTTAAAATTTCAAGAATATTGATATAGATTTTGAGGGTTTGTATTACTATACACAGATTCGAAAAAGTTGTCAAAAAAACAAATATATAACAAATGTTATCAAAAGCAAGTTAATTTTCTACCTAACTGGATAATTTTTTAGTGTTTTTATTTAATGTAACATGTTTATTCAGCTTGAAAACAGTGTTTACCGATGTTTTGGAAAATTTTAAATGGCACCCGACTCTTGAAACGGTAAGTTTGGGGAAAAGAGTTAAAAATAAAAAAGTAGACAAAATACTGCTAGAAACTCGCTCAGTATATGTTACCGTGACATAGGCTGACATATTCGGTGAGTTTTTAACAGTATTTTGTATAGTTTTTTTTTTTTTTTTTTTAAATTTTTAACTCCTTTTCTTAAACTTACCGTGTCAAAGAGAGTCGGGCCGGGCGCCATTTTTAATTTTCCAATACATCGGTAAACACTGTACGTTTTTCGAGCTGAATAAACATGTTACATTAAATAAAAACACTAGAAAATTATCCAGTTAGGTAGAAAAGTAACTTATGTTGCCTTAGATAACATTTATTTGTTATATATTTTTTTTTTTGACAACTTTTTCGAATCTATGTATAAACGAGATTTTTATACTTATTTTGATTTTGAAAAAAAACATTTGTGGCTGTTCGCAGTAAAACATTGTTTTAATTCGCTGTTCAAAACTAATTTAAAGAATAAAAGTGCATGCAAGCATTATATCTACAAAAGTTTATTTTGTTTTTTTTAACCATGTTTTTAAATTTGACGAAAAATGTGAGAAAGTGCAACAGATTCATAATGCCGAATTGGTTGGGATTGTTGTTATTATACATTCTGATAACAAATTAGCTCTAATTAAACATAAGAACATTTATATTCATATTTTCATGTTTTTCTTAATTCGTTCTTGAATAAAAATTAAAGAACGCGTGTTTGTTTATATACTGTGCTATGGCTGATTCTACAGGCTGGAGCTGCTGCTGCTTCTAGTAATACTAACTTCATTTGACCAAATTCGAGAAATAGAAACAATTTTTTTTTTTCGGGTAAGTCCTTTTAAATTATCAATTACCGCGGTCCTACTCAACATAAAATAATACTTTTAATTGATAAAGATAGTAAAAAGATTGATTTACTTACTACTGGGTGTCCGAAGAATTTTTTTTTCAAAATGTTTGATACTCGGCATATTAAAGTCTTATTTTTAACACGACAAAAAAAGAAATGGTCAAAAATATTTCGGACACTTGACAGTATTAAGATTAACACCTCTTCTTATTGATTCCCAAATTTCATGACGAAATTCTTCATACAATCACGGTACGGACCTTTAGAAAACAGGGGGGGGGTCATTACAAAACCTTACCGAAAACACCATTTTATGACGTTCACATTTTTATCACTTTATTTGCTTAAAACTCTTAAAATATATAATGTACATTCATATTTATTAATTCATTTGAAAGTATATTCATTTCCGAACAAAACAGTAGTAATTTGAAGACTTGAAGTGCTTTGGTTTAAAAAATATGGCTATTTTAGTAGAACTACCTTGAAATCTGTGATTATCCAAAGCGTTTTTTCGTCCGTGTGTATTACTATTACTACAATACTATCTCATTGATTACTGTACACGCAATAACCCTTATCCCTCAGTGGCCTTCGGGCCTTGGTAAGTGGTGACCCCCCCCCCCCCCATGTAAAAAAGAAAAAAGGGTAACAGCACACAAAAATTCTCATAGGACATGCGTTTGTCACCATTTTTATCGACATGTGCATAAAAACTATTTATCCAATTCTTTCCAAATTTTAGGACAAAAATTTATATAATCTATTAAATAGCGTTTGAACAGTTTCTATCTTCAATTATGAGATGTTCTAACTTTTGACTCGAAAGACGTACACCTTGTGTTCAAATTCTGTAGCAAAGACTATTTTTTTCTCAGGTTATCTAAAACAACTAAAAACGTTGTCAATGGGTACAACTTCCGATACGAGTATTTATGTGAACACACCCCGATCGCTTATTTGCAAAAAGTCATCTACCACTAGCAGACATGCTCTGCTGCCATGTTTCATCATTAATAGCCGGATTTAAATAGCGATTTCTTCGAATATACAAATCACAACAAAAATATTCAAATACCATTTCAAAGTAAATTTTATTTTGAATTCAGTTATATAAGTTTTATTTTGATGGACTATGGAAAAATGCGCTTATTACTGATTTTGAAACGATGACTGTCAAATTAAGTAGCAGTGTGCGCCTTATCCAGCACTGGACTTTATGGTGTCTGGTATTGCTACTAATAGGTGCAGAACATGAGCTCATTTCACAGGGAAAATTCTTCCCAATTGGTTGAAGTTAAGTGTTAGCAACAAATCAAGATTGAGAATTTTGATAGAATTGATCAATCAGTTATTAAATCAGGGATTAAAAATTAAAACAAACCTAATTTTGTACAGCATAGTGTTTATGTCAGACAAGAATAAAGAAAGACAATAAAAAAAATTTTTTAAAATGCCCGCTGCGTTTACTTATAGGCTAGAAATCTCATAACGAGATTTTAGGGCATCTAATATGCATATGAAAGGCAGCCGGTTTCAATAAAAAGCCTGTTGATCAAAGAGGGGCATTCATTTAGGCAGAAGTAAGTTTTGTCAGATGTGTATTGAATTTGGATACATAGAATTGTGAAGGATAAGAATAGTTAAATTGTAGGGAGAATTATAGAATCTTTTACAGCATCAGTATTATGCATTTCAATCAATTGAAAATATTTTAGTGTTTTGTTACATCAGAAAAAAGGGATTTCACAACCTTGTTTTGTTGATGTCAAAGTGTGACCAAACCAGCAAAGTGACCCAATGAAAAGTTTCCACACTGCACTTGAAATGAACTGCTGCCACCAAACTCAGGAGGCAATGCAGATTGTAATGACAAAAGATCACCCCTGTGCAAAAATCTGCAGCTCTCGTTAACCAAGACTCATACCCATCACAGAGTATAATATAAATAAGAGCTTGATAAACTGATTTTAGTTAGCTTATTTCAATTTCAATAGAGATTGCAGGCAGCAGAAAGTCATATGGCCTAATGGTTAAAGGCTTCGATTAACAATCAGTTCTGTTATTTAGAACAGATTAAAGGTTCACTCCTTACTACAAGCAATCTAACTCAGAATAAATTAATACCTCTAGCCAGTCACGGCTGACAAAATGAGAACAATCTACCTCAACTGATTAAAAAAAGGTTTAGTTTAAAGTCTGTACTAGTTTCCATGTTCAAGAAAGTTTAAAGTTACATTGGCTAAAACTTGAATATAATGATGAAAGTTACATAAAAAAAGCAACTTTATATTGAAATTAAAGTGGTAATTATATGAAGTTTACCTAAGAATGGGGGGAGGGGGTATAAAAAAAAAAGTTCAAGATTTCAATTGGTTCTAGTGACATCTGAGCTTCAGATTTTGTATGAATTTGAATTGGAAAACAATTTTTTTAGTAAAACTATGTGAAATTAGTACATATAACAAAAATTAAGAACAAAGATGATTTGAAATATGATCTATGTTGAAATAAGAGAACTTCAAAAAGACAATTTAAAAACTTTATTAAATTACTTTTTTTTTTATTTTTTTTTTTTAAGATGCAGCATTCACATTACTCATTTTTTTAATTTCAGATGGTACTTCATTTTTTTCTTTTGTGCTAATTAGTGAATTATTTTAGCTAACTTTATAAAGGTTTCTCTTTTTTTCTTTTTACAAGGTGGTCAAGGCCTGGAAGCCACTTGGGGATAAGGGTTATTGTGTGCACAGTACGTTAGTGTTGAGATTTGATAAAGTGTCTTAAGGGGGCGGTTCATCAGGAATTTATTTATGTTGGACTTAAAGACATCCAGGTTGTAGTCAGGTGGGAAACAGGCAGACGGAACGGAGTTCCACAGGCGTGCACTTCTAAGACAGAAGCTTTGTTCATTGAATTTACGTTTTGGTTTTGGCACAGATAAAGAGTGGGGAAAATTTTTGACAGTGTTTCAGCTAGACAGGTGTTTATCGTGAAAGATTGGCGAGGGGGGGCAGAGATTGGAGCTCAGACGAGCACCTGCCATGGAAATAACGATAAAACAAAGACAGGCTCACAACATCTCTCCTGTGGATGAGAGGTTGCAGGGAAGAGAAAAGGACATCACCCACTAAGCCTATTTTGTACTCTGTCAAGGTAGGATAGGCTGTTTTTAGCAGCTCCTGCCCAGATGTGACATCAGTACTCCATGCTTGGACGTACTTGGCTTTTATATAGTGTAATTGCATCAGCAGTGAGATATCTTCTGGAGCGGTAGAAGGATCCTACCATTTTTCCAGCGACTTTGGCAATAGACTTGATGTACATGTTCCATTTCAGGTCAGGAGTAAAGGTCAAGCCCAGAAGCTTATCAAAGCATGGAGCTTCCCCTAGTCAAGAGCCATCTATTTCAATTGATGCCAGATGGGGATCAGAGCATTCATGATGTAAAGATAGGAGCTTGGTTTTAGAATGGTTGGCATTAAAAGTAACCAACCACCTCTTCCCCCACTGTACCACGCGTGAGAGAGAATCAGAGAGAACTTTGTCATTTACGACCTTTGATGTGTTGCCATAGATGGTCGTGTCATCAGCATAGATGTCAACGAATGATTTAAGTATGTGTTTTGGGAGATCATTGATGTAGATCAGAAAGAGAGTTGTGTCAGGATGGAACCCTGAGGGACTCCAGCATTAATACAGAGAGCCTCTGATTTCTGCCCATCAACCACTACTCTTATGAGCCTATCAGAGAGAAATGATTTAATGATTGAGAAAACATTTCCAGTTATACCGTAGCTGGAAATCTTGTGAAGTAGGCCCTTATGTCATACTTTATCGAAGGCCTTTGATATGTCAAGAGCAATTGCCCTAGAGAGGAAGCCTTTGTCAAGAGATTCACTAATCCTATGAGATATAACCATTAGCACATCTGCTGTAGATCTGGCAGAACAGAAACCATATTGCATGTCACTAAAAAGGTTATTTCTGTTGAGGTGATTGACTATTTTAATATGGATTCCAGCAACTTACTCATGACACACAGAAGACTTATTGGTCTGTACTGAGAGGGAGACGACTTAACATCTGAATTCTTAAATACAGGGCATACTGATGAGATTTTTCAGGGTGTTGGAAGCACTTCTCTTTAAGGCAACGCTTAAACAGTTTTGTAAGTATGGGGGCAAGTTCTGGTTGTAGCGTTTTCAGCACTATAATTGGAATACCGTCAGGGCCAGTTGCTTTACTGGAATCAAGGTTCTTGATGAGCTTGGCGACCTCATGCACAGATATTTCTATGTTGCATAGCGTGTTGTGTGTTATAGGAGGAAATACGGAGAGTTGATAGCCTTCGTCGCATAGGGTGGAATTAGCTGCAAAGTTCTTGGCAAATAGTTTGACCTTGTCTGATGCTGACAAGATGATCTCAGATCCATTGATGATGGTTGGGATAGAACGCACGCTTCTGTCCAGGATCCTGTTTGCTATTTGCCAGAACTGGTGGGAACCAAGCCACTGCTCAGCTACTTTGGATTTAACGGACTGAGCATATAGCTCTCTTGCATTTTTTATTACTCTTTTACAGTGGTTGCTGGCAGTCCTGAAAGCAGCTCTAGTCACAGTGCATCTATTACGTTGGTAGCTATGGAAAAAGTGATTTCTGTGCACGATGGCAGCAGCACATTCAGAGGAGAACCATGGCTGGCTAATAGGTGTTTGTTGGAATTTTTTAGATGGTATGAATTGGTCTATGCCTACAATTAACTGATACTATGGAGGACACATCCTTTTTAAACATGGAAAGTAGGGGTAGATCAGATATAAATGTACGAAAGCTATCCCAGTCAGTCGTAGAGTATCGATATACAGTACGGTGGAGGGGTACGTCTTAAGACTTATTGCATTTTGTTTTTATTTTAACTGATACAACCGAGTGGTCGAGAAATCCCAGAGGGGACAGAACAAAACATGAACATAGTTCAGGGGAAGTTGTGAGAAAAAGGTCTAAAAGGCTAGCGTATCAACCAGAAATATCTGGCACACGGATGGGTTCGTGAACAATCTGGGTGAGGTCATAGGCAATGGTGAAATCATGACAGAACCTCCCCTCATCTGTCTTGTTCGAGTGGATCAGCCATTCCCCATTGTGGATATTGAAGTCACCACAAATGTGGATGTTAGCCAAAGGATGAGCAGATAGGATGGGGTCAATTTTCTCAGATATGCTCTTAAAGAGAGTAACTCTGCGTTTGTGGGTGCGATAGAGGGCAAATATAAATGCAGTGGTGTACGCAAGTGCAACCCGGAAGCAACATATAAGGTAAATAAGGGTCTTCACTGGAGATATCCCTACCACACGAAAAGCCATCTTTAATGGAGGCATATATCCCATGCCCATGGCGATCTTGGGGGGTCAGATTTAGATGTTAAATCATATTCAAGGATTTTCTTTCAATTTGAAATTTTTAATTATTATCTCTCATATGCTTAAAATTTGAAATCCTAGGAAAATCCGGAACTCTAATCACTGATATCCAACTTCCGAGATCCAAAAATATTTAACTTTATAATGGAGAGAGAGAGAGAGAGAGAGAGACTATACTAGGGAGGGAAAAAAAATTGAAATGTGCAATTTGAAAAATTAGGGTTTTTTTTTTTTTTTTCTTTTTTTTTTTAACTAATAACAACTTGATTTTATGACGATGAAAGTATAAAAAAAGCCTATGGTTTTAAATTGTAGGTCTTTTAGCATAAATCTCACCAGTATTATATTGGTAATATTCTGATGTGGCCTTTTTTCTCATTAATCTTACTTGAAAGACTGCTAAACTTTGAATACTTAAAAAATGTACCTTGAACAAACAATATTAATCTCCCAAATCAGTCATTGTTATTAAATCTTTTTTTCCATTTCTGAGACAAAAAAAGCTTATCTTTGTATTGACAAATTTTTCAGCTACAAAAGGAGAACAAGAGGCAGTATTACAGCTCCAGTATTACTGAAAAGAATAGTCTCAAGTTCAGTATGGTCACATGAAGAAACAGAACATCTACCATACAATCACAATGAAAAACAATTATATATTAAAAAAAAAAAAAAAAAAAAAAATGAAAGACCACAAAAACTGTAGTAGTTTTTGATTTTATCATCACAAAAACAAGTTAGCCATAATCTTTCCTAAAAGAGGGGGTACAAAATTTAGTTGGATTTCATCTCAATTACTGCATCCATTCATATTAACTAGCTAAAATGCTCCCTTTGGTCATATGAGGTAAGTGTTGAGCTTGGTAATGAACAATAGATTGTGATAATTTCTTTTTGATGTATGTTACCCTTCTCCAAAAAGTAATGCTTAGGAGGATGGTCTCATGATAACAGCACAGATACTAACTCATCTGAATTGAATATCGAAAGGTGGTACATTAATAGAAGTAATAATAGCGTTACAGCTTCAAACCCAACAAATCTCCATTAGTAACAGATTTTCACTTAGCAAAAGCAGTAACAGCTTTTCATTTATCAGAATGTCATTTCTTTTAACACATTTTCCTTTATACACTTACGATTTGCTTTTGGACTAATTGCACACAAAGCAGCAATTTTTGCAACACTTTAAAAATCATAACTGTAGCTGATTGAGCTACAAAAAAAAAAAAAAAAAAAAAAAAAAAAAAAACACAATTGATTCGCTATAACCACTATAAACATTGCCTTGTTTGAGGTGAAAATGTATAAAAAATTAAAAAGTGGTTGTAGGCAGGCAGGCTCAAACCTGTACCACAAAGGAGGGGAAAAAATAAAAAGTGATCTCTTTGCGTCCATCGCCAAACTAGAAGTGACAAAGTTTTAAATTAAGGCTAGTCAATTAAAAAGAGGGGATGACTTTCGAAAATATTGGCGAAAAAAGCAACCTCTCTCTGTAGAAAAGTGCCCAGTTGAGGGTGAAGGAATTAATGTTTTTAGCTAACTTTTCGATATTTGTCGTTTGAAGGGTCAAGCTTCAAAATGATAACGATCTCGTAAAAATCCATCACCTGTTGAAAGTTTTAGGCAGACATGCATACATTTAAACAGACAGGTGAGATTTATATCATAGATGCCACTTATATAAAAAAAAAAAAAAAAAAAAAAAAAAAAATCACAAATGTATCGGGTTTTACTCAACGTAAACCCCTGTTGAGCACTTTATAGCATCAACAGTGTTCAAAATAGACTTTCTAATCTAGTGAGAGATGATTTCTACAATCCCTTTCTCACAGAAGAGACATTGTCAGTCTTTACCGTTAATTCCATGGAAGATGATCAACTTAAGTCCAATTTTCAGTACCTCCTAGTAACACATTCACAGCAATAAATATTTACTCCACCAGAAAAAAAAAAAAATTCATTTTCTGCCTTCATGTGGCAAATATTACACAGAACTTACAAGAAACTCCCATTTATGGAACACATAACCATAAGACTGCTTCTTTGCAGTCACGTCATCTTCAAATTTAATAGATACTTCTCAAACTATCGCCATCAGTAATCAAATTTTGTTCATTTCATTCATCACTCTTAATCCTCATAATATTATTCTTCATCATTCAACTCAATCTATTCATTTCATTAACACATACTCAAATGGCTTTTGGCCTTAATTAGCGATGAGCTAATGGTGATTAAAAAACTACACCCAAAACTATATATCTCTTAATGCTAATTAAGTTTACTATATTATATCAAACTAATGTACTCTCTTACAATGCCCAATTCAAGAGTGAGTGGGGTAGAATATTTTGTCATGAGACCCCCCCCCCTCCGCCTCCTTGTATGCTGAGCAATGTCATACATACACACACACTGAATCGTTGGTCAGATCAGCTGCATTAACAAAAGATTCTTGTAATGTTTATTCCTGGTTGTGTGGGGAAAAATTGAATTATTTTGAAATTCATCGAGAAAAAAAAAAAAAAAAAAAATGTTCATTGGAATTTTAAATTCCATACATAGAAGTAAACAATATTTTAAATTCTTTGATCAAGTCTTCATATTTTTCTTGTTGAATTTCAAAATAATTCAATATTTCACACACAACCAGGAAAAAAAAAAAAAACAATAAAAAATGCAAGGATTGATCATTAATGCAACTGATCAGAAAACCAACAGATCATCAATATATGAAATTATAAAACTATATAAATATGGTAATTAAGCAACACAGAGGCTTTCATGTAGCATCCTCATAGGGAACCCTCAACCTGACAATTCCCTACTGGGATGAAACATGGAAACCTCTATGTAGCTTAATTGCCATAAAGTTATTTTCCTAAGTTACTACCTAGTGCTACTCAAGTAGCAAGTATTGTTAAAGTAAATATTGAAAATCGATACATAAAATGTTATGAGACATTTTATATGAACACATGAAATACTAAATATGTATAAAGTTAATTCCATGTCAAATCCTCCAAGACTTGACACCCAAATCCAAAGATGAAGTTAGGAAGATCATCTAAATTTATATAAAACTAGCAGGATGCCTGGAGTTGCCCAGTCAGAAAATATGCATAAAAATATTAATTTATGCAGATTTGTATTATACAGACAATTCTCTATTGATTACGAGCAGGCTATTCGGTATTTCCCGGTTGTAAAATATACTTAAATATGATATTTTGATTAATGCAGATTGTTGTTTTTATCATATTGGACCCATGATGATTCAAGTTAAAAAAAATAAATAAATAAAGAAATCATGCATCACTACAGACAATCAAAACCAAAAAGTTTAGTTTACGATTTACTTTTTCCTTTGATGTTAATGCCTGAGCTATGAAGACCTGTTTGTTGCAGGGCTAAAAATTAACATGAACCAATGGTTATTACGTTATGCATGGATATTAGTAATGCCGGCATTCAACCTTCAGACAATTTCCATTTTTTAATTTTCACTTTTGCACAAAATTTCCCCAACTAAAACCCAAATATAAAGTTTTGCATGGGTTCGAATACTCTGTATGTATATTAATTTTCATGTCTGTAGACCAAAAACTAACAGGAGTTTGGTAGGAAAAAGTTTTTAAATATATACATTATATATATATATATATATATATATATATATATATATATATGATGGCAGCAAATTCGTTTTCGAACATTGCCATTACTTGATACAGCACAAAAAAAAAAGGTATACAGAAACACAAAAACATTTGGATGGGCCGCAGGAAGGTAGCTTTTAAGCCCTGCCAAACTCTGGCACTCCTTGGCACACATTGTGCAGACATGTATGCCACTAGCAGCACGTTCTTGATGTTCTATGTATCATCAAATGCAGTTTCAAACCACCTGCTGTTTTGTATGTCTGCCTGCAGTTGACACAAGTTAGTTCTGGCAACACAAGACTGCTTTGTGGCCCACTGCGCCGATGAGTAGTCTGGTGGCTCATCAGCCCAGCTCTGCTCAGACAATCTTCTGCATACCTCTCACTCCAGACCAATTTGGTGTCCCTGCCCATCCACGGTTTCTTTCACCCTCCCTTTCCGGATATCGCGTCTAAGCCACTCATACTGGGTTCAATCTGCCTCAAACTTGCCCATACCTCCCCACAAGGTCCTTCTCCACTCTCTGCGATTCAAAGCAAGACTCTCCCAGGTTTTTTCATCTATCTCACATTTCTTTAAGGTGAACCTCAAACAATCTTTGAATCTCATTTTAAGCTTTTGAGCCAGACGTCTTCCCTCGGCGAGCTTGCCATAAAGGAGTTGTTTGAGAAGTAGACTGCCTAACATCCTCACCATATGTCGCCTCCATCTCAGTCTATGCTTGATAATGTGAGCTTTGATGCTTAGAAATTGCGTCCGTTCAAGCACCTCCACATCACTGACATACATTCGCCAAACCACACCTAAGATTTGCCGTAGGCACATCTGGTGAAACCACTAGAGACGTCTCAAATGCTTCCTGTATGTTGTCCAAGTTTCACAGGCATAGAGAAGAGCAGAGAGAACGCATGCGGCATAAACCTTAATCTTAGTTGGCAGCAAGATCCCATGACAGCTCCACAAATGCCTGTCCAACTTTCTGAAGGCATCACTTGCCCTGCTTATCTGTAACGATAGCTCATCATCCAGGGCACCGGACATACTTAGTGTACTACCCAAGTATACAAACCGCTATCCTTGACCCACAGAGATATATATATATATATATATATATATATATATATATATATATAAAAAACGAGGTTTGTGTTTACTATAATCTTTTTATGCAAATATTACGTAAGTATAAATCATGTAGAATATCTGCATGAACAATCCACACATGCGCGGTCCTCCTTTGGTGCTGCATATAAGAGGACACCACAAAAAATAGTGAAAGAATAATGAATGTGAGAAGTGTGAAAGGCCAACGTTGCCATCACATTTTTGCCAAGTTTCAGAAAAATCTAATGGATGGAGCAAAAGTTATGGCATATAAAAATGTCATTTTTTGCAATTTTGGGGCATTTGTGACCTCTTTTGAGCTCCTGGGAACGGCAAATCCCAGTGAAAGTGGACAAACAAACGGTGCAGTTTCAGGGCTTAACACGTATTTAAATTCAGCACCATGGAAAACCACTATATAGACATATGTATCAAGGTTTTTGAGTAATATGGAAAAATAAATAAATAAATAAAAAAAAAAAAAGGCATTTTTTTTTTTTTTTTTTTTTTAAAGCCCTAAAAGTCCCAGAGGGATGCAGATGCAAACCAGAATTTTGCCAGGGTCACCCATATTGAATTTATATCAAGAACAATTGCCTCCACATTTTGGCCAACTTTCAGGAAAATCTAATGGATGGATCAAATGCTATGGGACAAAAAGTGTCATTTTTTACCTCTTGAGCCCCTGGGGATGCCGTATCCTTGTGTAAATGGATAACGGTGCAGTTTCAGGCCTTAACATATGTATATTTGAGTTGACCACCATAGTAAACCTCTATATAGTCAGACATATAAAGTTTTTGTTGAGAAATATGAAAAAAAGAGCCACAGAAAGGTGCGTTTTTAGCACTAAAAGTCCCCAGAGATGTGAACCAGAATTTTGCCATGGTCACCCGTACTAGACTTATATCAAGAACAATGGGCTCCACGTTTTGGCAATGTTCCAGAAAAATCTAATGGATGGATAAAAAATTATGGAGCAAAACATGTCATTTTTGGCCATTTTGGGGCATTTTTTTTTTTTACCTCTTTTGAGCTCCTGGGGATGCAACAGGAACTTTTGCAAAAGATTTTTTTTTACTGATTTTATGAAATACAACTTGTGGCAAAATTTCAGGAAAAACTAATGGACGGTTATCTGGCAATTGTCTGGAATAACGGACGCATGGACAGACGCCATTGAAAATATAGGTTCATCTCAGATAAATCAGGGGACCAATAATTACACGTAATAGTTAACTAAAGATGATCATCCAATAAGAAAACTGGGGGGGGGGGGGGAAACAAAAACAAAAAAAAAAAAACTAATTAAAATGAATGTTTAAAAGAATATGCAAATTAGCTAAATCTTTTGCAGATGAATGCAATTCCATGACCCATATATAACAAAAGCTGTATTTTCTTTTTAAATAAATAGAAAAAAAAAAAGAAAAAAAAAGGGAGGGGTTAATATGAATATCAATACACAAAAACTCCAAATTTATTGTATCCAATATATATTTCAAAAGTTAAAAAAATATTACTTGGGTGCCATCAGCTAGAATCAAAACCAAAACATATAGCTCTCTAGTGTTATTTGTTACCATCTGAGATAAACTTACAAAATAACATTGGTAAGCATATAAATGTATATTTGCGAATGTGCAAGATAGGCCTTTAGTAGACTCACGCCAATCAAGTTCCAATTTTTCAGTTTTGACTCCCTTTCCTTTACAGCTTTTTTTTCAAGTTAAAAACCCGAATCGAATATATTCGAGGTCTAAATCCCTTGTATATCAAGTTTACATCTGTAAACAAAAATTGGCAGTAGTTTGGTAGAGACTGTTCCCCACAAAAACAAGTTCACTTTGTATATATTAGCAAGCCACCCAGTGTTGCCCGGTCATAAAATATGCCTAAATAACATTTTAATTTATGCAGATTTTGTACTTATTTTCTTTACTGTTCTATACGCATAACTTCAATAACATTAAAAGGTATAAATGTATATTTGTGCATGCATAAGTGGGTGTTTAGTTGTTTGCTAAATTCCAATTTTTTTTCACCCCTTAGCAGCTATTTTTACTAGCTAAAAAACAAATTGAACTGGTACCATATACGCCTGAAAATGAATATAACCATCAAATGCCAGACAAAAGAACTGTCGTTATTGCAAAAGGAATTTACAAACAAAATCATTTGATACTATGTAACCTATATGAACTAATGTGATTTTAAACAGAAATATCTCCATGTCAAGGTGGAATTATTTAAATTTTCTGGGTTGCGTCTAGAGTGGTGTGCTCTAGCAGTCAAAATGGTACCTATTTTCGAAATGTAAAACTTTTTGTAAACGTCATTGATTAGGATGTCATTTACAAGGATCTGATTTTAAAACTAGTTTGCGATTCTTCCAACAAGGTATGCATCATGTGAGGCATGTTGTGGCAGAGAAGCATCGGAAAAGTTTTTGGATAAAGAGTTGATTGCGTGAATCCAGACAAATTTCATTTCAGTCAATGAAACAACTGTGCCACATTAAGTACTCGTACAACAACATATGAAGAATACAAAATTTTGACAATCAACTCACAAAACACTTTTATTTAACAAATGCCTAACTAGATACTTTAATAAAAAGAGAATTTTTGTCTGAATGAAGTTCTTGAAAACTTTGCAAAAAACTATCAATTTCTTATACAAGAGGACGTTCAAAGTTTTCATTAGAGAAAGGAATATTGAATCCTGTACCCTATAGTGCTTCACTATTGACATTCTGAGGGAACACTGAAGCATCTTTTGTGTTATTTCTCATTGTATTTATGTATCAAATCCAGAAAATGACACTTTATTACATTTATGCATTACTGACTCATGTAAACAAGTTACTTCAGTGATGGCTGTTTGGGTAGATATAAAAATAAAAACATTCTGAATTTGTCTGCATAAACAGGACTTTGAAATTGATGCAAAGTGGGTTTTCTTTGCTAAAAGACATGGAAAATCTCCTTGCAATGGGATCAGTGGTTAAATAAAACTGTATGCATCTAAACCATCACTACATCCTCAGAATAATCAGATTCTGGATTATAAAGCCATGCTAAAAATCTGCTTGGAGATTCTGCAATCAAGTTGTTTGATATCAGTATGGAAGTTATAAAAGGGGTGAGAAAGTTTCTTGAGGCAGGATTTGGCAGGAAAGACAGTACCAGGAACCAGATGCAGCCATTTTGTTCCATTGTCATCAAACATAAGCTGTCTAGTGAGGATGAATTGTATACCAACACCCAATACTAACTAACCAATTTTGGAGATCACTAATATTTCACCAATGCAGTATGTAACTCATAATTTTTTTCTGGTGAATCAGCATTATGAATAAAATTTATGCGGAAGATGATGTAACTGTCAAGTTCATGCATCTTCATGGACCATGCAAGATATTCCATTGGCTGCAAATTGATGATGCATGGTTTGTTATAATCAAGAACAATTATGTCGTTGTTTCTCCAACAGAAAGAAAAGACAAGATAACTGATGAGGAGTACGAGAAACCGATTTTTGCATTTAAGTATAAAAGAAAGCAAATCTGTAAATAATGTTTATTTTTGTGAAGTTTGCTTTTATTCTAAATATCTGATCATTCTGAAACTGTTTTAACTCTTATTTAACTTTTATTTTCTAAAACTTATTTCAATATGAATCTTATATAAATTTAAATGGTCTCTCCAAATTCATTTAACATATACAAACTAGTTGCATCCCCAGTAGAGTATTTCTGGATATTCAGTAAAAAAAAAGACATAACTTTGAATAGACACAATGAATGAATGAGAGAACTTTATCATTTTTAGTTTAGAAGTACTTCATAAGGTCTGCATGAATATAAAAAACAAAAAAGATGCCATCTCAGCCACATCATTTTCTTCCCCATATTGAGGCACATGTGAAACATTTTTTTCTTTCAATGTTTATAAATGTGTACATCACAATCTAGTCTAGCCCCTTTGGAGCTGAAAGGTCATCAGCAAGTAGCACACAAAACATTCACAAACTACTGTACACCCAGCAGCAGCACAAATTCACTAACAGAACATAGGTATACTAATACACACCTAAAATACCCAGTACATTTACATTGTGTATACAAACGCACATGCACCAACCAAAAGAAGTCTACTCAATTTCCCATTATGGACAAACATTTCTTTATATCTCTAAATTTTTTAAATGAGGATTTGTTCTTCGTATTATTTGGATTCTTCGGACTATTGTTCTGATCTTGAGTGTCATTTTCACATTTTGGTCGATGTAACCTCCAACCGTCAGGTGCATTTTATCCAACTCTGGAATGTTTCCATTTTAAATTCCAGTTCAACAAGATTCACCTGAAGAAGGTCGGAGGTTACATCAATTGAGATGTGAAAATGACACTACAGATGAGAACAGTAGCCTGAAAAATCCAAATAACATTACTTTAGAAAGTTTTGGAATCGGTGAATACTCATTCATTGCAAACACTTTATTCAACATTAGCAGGACCTGTTAACTGGCATTGCCTAGTGGATGCATGCCCCCTCCCCTCCTTGAAAACAGACTACGGTCGTTGTTGGTGGCCAACCCCCAACCTCATGTTAAGAATAGTTTTCGGAATAGACATCCCATTTGTTTAGGGGGGGGGGGTTCAAGATTTTTGCTCCAAATTTAACCTTGATATTCGTTGTTAGCATACCCACCCATAAATATTAAAAAAAAAAAATGGAGGGGCAGTGTCGGTTGGAGATAAGTAGATTTGTTTATCGCGAGTGCGTACAAATCTGGCGGCCACTGAATTATAGTGCATAATACAGGTTTTTATATCTCGAAAACTACTTGCCTGCCAAAGTTAAATGAGTTTGTCTTATGCAGCATAGACGAAAACGTATAAAAGTCATAATTTTAGAAAAAAATTGGAGGTGAAGCTAAGGTGCGCAGTGTCAATGAGTTCAGAAAAGAAAAACTAAATACTCCACAGAAAGTATAATCGGTAAGAAAAATATATAGCAAATAAGGGTTTCCGTGGGCAATGTAATTTAGTTTAAAACCTATCTACATAAAATATTGAGGTGTTAACTTATTTGTACACAGATGATACAATAAGTAACATAATTGAAACCTAATTGTAAAATATATTAAAATCGTCCACAGTAATAGTAAATAATTTTATAGAGAAAAATAGGGACTTCTTCCTCTATAGATGTTGCTTCGAGGATATAATGTAGCATTTTTTTATGACAATGTGTTTAAAATTGTGTTAAAAAAATTACATAAGATAGTGGTTAATAGTCTAGATGTAATGAATTAGTATGTGGCATCTATTATCGCAAACCTACAATACTTTGGTCCAGAGGGAAATTTCTGTAGTCAAAATATATAGGAGATGATCTTTAGTTACCAATAAAAATTGGATAATTTTTTATACGGATACACTTCATTCTTTCAGTGCTGCCTTTCTCTCTACACAGTCAAATTTATTTCAAATATTTTTTCCATAAACTTTATATGGCTTTCAAATGAAATATAGTTTTCTATAAAACATATAGGTAAGCTTTATATGCAAGTATCTGCAGAATAGTGTGGATTTGGATGTTCTAACTGCTCTTAATCTGATCAACATTACAATGAACAACTAAATCTTTAATCCTGAAACAACATCTGCAAAAAGGTTGCATACATAAGTAGAAAAGATAAACTGGATTGACATTTTGTACATTTTTTTTTATTAATATAATTGGAGGGCTAACATTCTACCTTCATTAAATGTTACATATAATGGAATTTTATAATATTTTATTTTTGAAAACTTGATCTAATGAAAGAAATAACTTTATTCATATTGGTTTTTGTTGCACAAAATATTGAAACTAAAAATTGAAAAAAAAAAAAAAAATTTTTTTTTGCAAGACTGGATTCAAACAGTTTACATTTGAAATTTTGAAGTTACTCCAAAATTTGGAATTTCAGCAATAAAAATTTAAATGTTAATCAAATACAGAATTTTTTTTAAGTATTAAAGTTTAACTAAATTAAAATGTCCTTATTGACTTGTCTCCGCAGAGGACAGAGTTAAACAAAGGTTATAATGAAGGGAAAATCCAGTGACCAGAAACAAGTATTTTGGATTGGAACAAAAATAAAAATTGTCTGGCTAAAAAGACCTCTTCTTCACTTCCCAAGGAAAGAATGAAGCACAGCACCAGAACAGATACTACACTCAGGTAATTCTTTTATTCATTCACAGTGCCTATGGAGATGATCCGCTTTGAATGGAGCTGTGTGTTAGGCACAAATCATCAACAACCCAGTCCTAGAGGACTGGACAACTGGCTCGGAACGCGTTATCCCTTGATGCCATACAACAGTTCTGGAATGAAGGTTTTGCCAGTGTCCAACCAAAATAATAGTAAATTAAAAAATCACTTAAAATGTTTTCTACTTTTTGGATAGAAAGCAAAGTTTTTATTTTTAATCTCTAACTTCAAATCAAAAGAAATTTTCTGTCCTGATGCAGCTTCTTTCCTGGAGGAAGTTTCTAGAAAATATTAAATTTACAAGAAACTTCTAATACTAAAATCCAGAAATTATTTTGTATAGTCAACTAAGAATGTCTTTTTAATGATTGGTCGATTTTTCTCAAAACAGTATGGCCAAAGTAGAAGTGCATTAGACATCATCTTGAATGAGCGACTAAAAAAATTTTTACAGTTACTTCCCTTGTTTTGCTTATATAGATAAGGGAATTTAATGTTTGTACATACATTATTCCCCCTCCCCTATACTTTTAAAAAAATTGGGTTGCTAAAGAGGAGATGAAAAACTATATTTTTTTAATTTCATATAATGTTGCCGTTGTGTCAAGTGTGAAACCAACTAAAATACACTTTCTTGGCCTTCAGGTTAGGGTCAAAGTGTACTATTTGCCCCCCCAGTCAGGGATGTCTTTTGTTGCCCCTATTTCAGAAGCTAAGGAGTAAGTAGGCAAGTTCGGTACTACATGGAATCATCTTTCCTGGTGGAGCACAAATCAAGATTTACACATTAGTTGATGACATTGTGGTCTATTGGCCTTCCCAGACATGGAGGACAACAGAAGCACTTGCATGTTACAGAATGATCACAGGAGCCAAAAACAACTTCAGCAAGTCAATTGGCCTGCAGCTGCTTGCCTGTACTGCTGATATCTTTTTGCTTCCTTTCTGCTATACAGATGGCCAGCTTCAAATCCTTAGCATATGGTTCAGATCACGCTTCCAGCTCAAGAGGAATTGATCAGGAGTAGAGTCAAAGGTTGAAATACTGGTTAACACTTGAATTCAAAGGAAAGTCTCCTTAAAGGGTACAGCTAAGGCTTAGGCCACTTAGGTCTTTCCTCTCTTCCTTTATTGTGCTTCCCCTACTTGTGAAACAAAGGTCCTCCAGCACCTGTTATTTCTGTGACAGAAAAAGACACTGGATTCGCAGACAGGTCTATATTTAACAGATATAAGGGAGGTAATGCTCATTGACACGCCAAAAGTAGCATTACAAGTTGATTTACTCTTAGATAATTGTGATTTTATCAACTTGCATGAAAAGAGCTATGTAAAAGATGCTTAAAACCGTTTTGAATTATGCAAATACCATCAGTAGTTTAAAAATTGAGAATTTTAAGTGCCAAAACTGACACATGGTATCATACAGGGAGTGCCTATTTATGAACAAAACTAAGTATTATAGTGGTATTTAAATATAACTTTACTGAGAATAGGCATTTTCCTGCCTCCTCACCAAAGGAGGGCTTAATCTTGGGTGTAGTCATTGAATACCTAAAGAGCATTCATGGCCTGTATTTACTACTCCCCTCAAAGCAAAAAAAAAAAAATCGAGTAGATATGAATTACTCTCAGAAATAAAAAGAATTTTTCATATAGATTTTGGATTTCTGTAAAAGATGGAAATTCACATAATAGACCAGAACTTATGCACTTTGGGACCAGTCCAATTTTCAATTTTGTAAATCCTCTCTATCTGACCCAAAATATACCCTATTTTCTGAGATGCAACCATAAATCATACTCTACATGAATCCTCGATATAACTTTCACAGTACTAGGATACCAGAAATCCTGATAAGCAACAAGTATATATTCACCAGTTGATGGTAATTTTTGTCATTTCTATTGTTATTTTACTGAAAATTCAATTATGTAAACAAAGCAATAAAACAGTAATTTTTACCTTGTTTCCACTTTAACATTTAAAATGATTACTTCTATAGGTTTTAGGGTATGCTGAAAACGAATATCGCATTTAAATTTCTGCAAATAAGTAGTTTTCCGGATATTAAGCAGTGTCATTTATGTTATCGTTGGTGGCCATCTTGGTATGCGAAAGCACGCAAATGCAACCCCGAGAAACTATGCACAAACATGCATATCAAGATGGCCACCAGCAATAATGTAAGAAATGACATTGCTTAATATTCGGAAAGCTACTTATCTGCGGAAAAATTCAATGCGATATTCGTTTTCAGCATACCCGAAAACCTTAACAGGTAGTCATTTTAAAAAATGTTAAGGTGGAAACAAGATAAAAATTTACAAAATGCATCACAATGAAATTCTGGTACTTTTGCATAATTTGACCCAGATCCTCGTGATTTCCCGTCAAGCCCGGATCGAGCGAGACCGGCAATCATCGGTGACAACCAAGTGGCATAACAGACGCAGGCTAACGAAAAAAAAAAAAAAAAAAAAAAAAAGAAAAAAACCCTTAAAATTTTCAAATAATAACAAGAAACCTACCTTTAAAAAAAAACAAATATGTTTAATTTATTGTAGTATTTTTTTATAATTATCAACCAGTTTTTGTTTTTTTAAATTTATCTGCAAAAAAAAGGTAGATTACCGGTATAACTGTTAGATGTAAGTACAATTTTGCTTCATTTTTTTTTTTTTTTTTTTTTTTTTTACACAGTGGTCCACCACTTATCAAGGCCCGGAAGCCACTCAGGGATAAGGGTTATTGCAACTACATTACGTTAGTGTGGAGATTTGATGAAGTGTTTACTTAAGGGGGCGGTTCATTAGGAATTTGTTAACATTGGACTTGAACACATCCAAGTTGTAGTCAGGTGGGAAGCAGGCAGACGGAACAGAGTTCCACAGCCATGCAGTTCTAAGAAAGAAGCTTTGTTCATGGAATCCACGTTTTGATTTAGGCACAGATAAAGAGTGGGGGAAATTTTTCACAGTGGATTCAGCTAGACGGGTGTTTTTCGTGAAAGATTGGCGAGGGGAGGGGACCAGAGATTGGAGTTCAGACGAGCACCTGTCATGGAAATAACGATAAAACAAGGATAGGCTCGCAACGTCTATTCCGTGGGAGAGAGGTTGCAGGGTAGAGAAAAGGGCATCCCCCACCAAGCCACGAAGTCTATTTTGTACTCTGTCAAGGCAGGATAGGCTATTTTAGCAGCTCCTGCCCAGATATGACAGCAGTATTCCATCTTTGCATAATATTTTTCAGCAAAAAGGTTTTTTTTTTAAATTTATCTGAAAAAAAAAAAAAAAAAAAAAAAAAAGTTGTTCACCCGTATAATTGTTTGGTGTAAGTACAATTTTTTGTTTAATTATTAGTTTATTAGTATTATTTTTTTTTTATCAAAAATTATTTTTTTTTTTTTTTAGTCGGAAACTACTGTTGTTCCCGGCAGATTATATTTTTTTTTTTATTATTGGAAGGAGGGTTTCGGCGTTTTGATTTGGCACGGTGACCAAAAAACCCTCCTAGGATTCTCCCAACGTTATGTTTTCTTCGGTTGAATAAGGATTTGTCAATTTCTACAGTGTGCCCCTGGGCCTCCTATCTGCTGGGGATTAGTAATACTCCTGACAAATTTCCCTCAGAAAGTTCTTCCAATCCATGTACGTGTGTTCGAATATAACACCACATTCTCTCTTAATATTTTTTAGTGTCACCATTTCGAAGGCCCATAAATAGATTATTTTCACTATTGTTGCAATATCCAAATTGGAACGTGCAAAAGACGATCCTGTGCGCAATGACACCCACTGTCTACACTGACCACTGGTACACCGCCAGGAGAAGACATCCTTTACGCAATTTCTTTTTTTTAGAAAACATGATTACATTTGTTGCATCTCATTCTTTGGGAAAGCAATGTCTTTTCCCGACAAAAGGAAATTGTCTGCATCGGCGTTTCCATATGTTTTTCAAGCATGCACAGATTTATTTTATTATTCATTATTTTCAGTAGTTACTTTCTTCCAATTCGATCGTCATCTGCTTACAGTTACAAACTAAAGTCGGATTAGGGTTTCAACATTTAAACAACGCTCGGCGGATGCCGATGATTGCCGGTCTCACCCGATCCGGGCTTGACAGGAAATCACGAGCGTCCAGGTCAAATTATGCAAAAGTATCGAAGTTCTTTATCAAACCGCCTAATTATTATCATTGTTATTATTATTTAGATATCCTTAGTTGGGTAGAGAAAAGGGCATCCCCCACTAAACCACGAAGTCTATTTTGTACTCTGTCAAGGCATGATAGGCTGTTTTGGCAGCTCCTGCCCAGATATGGCAACAGTATTCCATCCTTGGCCGTACTTGGCTTTTATATAGATAGAGAATTGCATCAGTAGTGAGATATCTTCTGGAGCGGTAGAAGGATCCCACCATCTTTCCAGCGACCTTGGCAACAGACTTGATGTACGTGTTCCATTTCAGATCAGGAGTAAAGGTCAAACCCAGAAGCTTGTCAAAACACGAGGCCTCACCCAGACGAGAGCCATCCATCACAATTGATGCCAGCTGGGGATCAGAGCGTTGATGATGTAAGGATAGGAGTTTGGTTTTGGATGCATTAAAGGTAACTAGCCACATCTTCCCCCACTGAACCACGCGCTCGAGATCAGAGGAGAGAGAATCCGAGAGAACTTCGTCATTTACAGCCTTTGATGTGTTGCCGTAGATGGTCGTGTCATCAGCATAGATGTCAACGAATGATTTAAGTATGTGTTTAGGGAGGTCATTGATGTAGATCAGGAAGAGAGTTGGGCCCAGGATTGACCCCTGAGAGACTCCAGCATTTATATTACAGGCCTCCGATTTTTGACCATCTACCACTACTCTTATGAGCCTATCGGAGAGAAATGATTTAATGATTGAGAAAACATTTCCAGTTATACTGTAGCTGGAGATCTTGTGAAGTAGACCCTTATGCCATACTTTGTCGAAGGCCTTTGATATGTCAAGAGCAATTGCCCTAGAAAGGAAGCCTTTGTCAAGAGATTCACTAATCCTGTGGGATATAACCGTCAGCACATCTGCGGTAGATCTTGCAGAGCGGAAACCATATTGTGTGTCACTAAGAAGGTTATTCCTGCTGAGGTGGTTGACTATTTCTCTATTTAATATGGATTCCAGCAACTTACTCATAACACAGAGAAGACTTATTGGTCTGTACTGAGAGGGAGATGACTTATCACCTGAATTCTTAAATACAGGGCAAACTGATGAGGTCTTCCAGGGGGTCGGAAAGCACTTCTCCTTAAGGCAGCGCTTAAATAGTTTCGTAAGTATGGGAGCAAGTTCTGGTTGAAGCTTTTTTAACACTATAATTGGGATGCCGTCAGGGCCAGTTGCTTTACTGGAATCTAGGTTTTTTATTAGCTTGGCGACCTCATGCACGGATATTTGTATGTTACCTAGCGTGTTCTGTGTTATAGGAGGAAATATGGGGAGTTGATGGCCTTCGTCGCATAGGGTAGAATTAGCTGCAAAGTTCTTTGCAAATAGTTTGGCCTTGTCTGAAGCTGACGAGATGACCTCTGGTCCGTTGATAATGGTTGGGATAGAATGCACACTTCTGTTCAGGATCCTATTTGTTATTTGCCAAAACTGGTGGGAACCAAGCCGCTGATCAGCTACCTTGGATTTAACAGACTGGGCATATAGCTCTCTTGCATTTTTTATTACTCTTTTACATTGGTTGCTGGCAGTCCTGAAAGCAGCTTTAGTCTCAGTGCATCTATTACGTTGGTAGCTATGGAAAAAGTGATTTCTGTGCGCGATAGCAGCAGCACATTCTGGGGAGAACCATGGCTGGCTTTTAGGTTTTTGTTGGAATTTTTTAGATGGTATGAATTGGTCTATGCCTACAATTAACCATTCGGTTAGATCTGATACTATAGAGGACACTTCCTTTTTAACCATGGAGTGCAGAGGTAAATCAGATATGAATGTACGGAAGCTATCCCAGTCAGCCATAGAGTATCGGTATACAGTACGGTGGAGGGGTACGTCTGGGGGCTTCTTACATTTCGTTTTTATCTTAACTGATACGACGGAGTGGTCGGAGGATCCTAGAGGAGAATGAACGGTACATGAACATAGCTCAGGGGACGTTGAGAGAAAAAGGTCTAAGAGGCTTGCATATTGATTGGGTGTATCGGCACACAGGTGGGTTCACGAACAATCTGAGTGAGGTCATAAGCAATGCCAAAATCATGACAAAACCTCCCCTCATCATCTGTCTTATTTGAATGGGTCAGCCATTCCACGTTATGGACGTTGAAGTCACCACAGATGTGGATGTTAGCCGAGGGATGTGAAGACAGTATGTGGTCTATTTTCTCAGATATGCTCTTAAAGATAGTAACTCCGCTGTTGTGGGGCCTATAAAGGGCAAATATAAATGCAGTGGTGTTAGCAAGTGCAACCCTGAAGCACATATAGGGTAAATTAGGATCTTCTCTAGAGATATCCCTGCCACATGGGAAGCCATCCTTAATGTAGGCACATATTCCATGCCCATGGCGATCTTGGGAGTCAGATTTAGCTGTTAAATTGGAGTATCCATTAATTATGAACTCATCTAGGGAAGTGGTCGGCCCTATTCCAGTTTCACATAGAAATAATATGTCCGGTTTCGTCTCCTGTAATTGGGTTTCAACCTCTGGAAGGTTGGAACGTAGACCCCTGATATACATACTGAAGTACAAATAAGTTAAACGCATGTACTTAGTACATGTTTTTAACGCTTTTAGGACATGTATACTAAAAGCGTTAAAAACAACAAAATAGCACTGTTTGGAAATCCAATTTAAAAAACTTGAAAATAATTTTTTTAAATTGACGAACTCAGAATAAAAAATAACTAGTCTAGCAAGACAGTTTTCTATTTTTAAGAGAATACTTTAGTAAGCTCAGCGCATGACTAGGTGTATCAGAATTTTGGGGGAATTTTTGACACCCCTAACACAAAACTGCGAATAAAATATAAAAAAAACTCGTAATTTCTCTTTTAAAAGTGGGTTGTTTATTTTCTTTATGGAATATACTTCCAAAATAAACTATTAAAGTTGTTTAGAAATATTGTTTGTAAAAAAAAAAAAAAAAGTGTTTACAAAGTGCCGGCGCATATTCATGCAGCCATTTTTTTTACGTAATGAAATCAATTGAATTTTACGAGTTAAATATTTTTGAATTTTTAAACTTTAAAAATCTATCAAAATTTTTCTATTGGTTCAATTTTTACGATATTTTCAGGGTCAATGTGAAATTTTACGCTCTTTCCAATAAACCAAATATAATATTTTAGACAAACGTTTTTTTTTTAAATGTCTATTAAAATTTAAATAATTTACGTACCAAAGTTTTATATATCACAAATTGGAGATTAAAAAAAAAAAAAAAAAAAAATCAATAAATGAAATATTCTAATTAAAAAAAAAAAAAAATTTTTTGGAAATTTACATGTCAAGTCCAAAGTGTAAAACACTTTTTTTTTTAAAAAAACCATGTTGATTTTTTTTAAGTGGAAGCTTATGTTATGATTAGAATGTCAAGTAAATATGGGACGCTTACGACAATTTTCTCTATTTCATTCAATGTTTTTTTTTCAGATAAAAAAAATAAAAAAATTCAGTCGATAAAGTATTACAATATATCAATCAAAAACTCATGTATTTCATGAAGAGAATTTTTTTATTTTATTTTTTATTTATTTATTTATTTATTTTTTTTTTTTTAAATCAGTAGACTTTTTTCCCCCCTTTGTTTAACGGCAAAAAATTGTAAGTGAATGTATTCATTTTTTACCCATGGAGGCCCCCAAATACAGGGTGGGCCAAAATAAGGGTCCTATTTTTTAAGTTATTTAAAAATAAAGATAGGACCCTTATTTTGGCCCACCCTATACTAATTTTGGTTTACAGTACACAATAGAGACACTAATTATGTCCCTTAGAAGTCACCGGAAGATAAACGTGAAGAACAAATATGTGTCGCCCTTTATTTGAACAGTGAAAAAAATCTGAGTTCACGTTATTTTTAATCCTTGTTTAAAAAAGTATTTTATTTAAAAAGGACATGGAATATAAGTAAAAATATGGATAAATTCTTAACAATGGAAGTAGTACTCATTGAATAGTATTTTTTATAGGTAAGTGATTTTTTTGAATTTATATATATTTTTTATAATCGAAGTAAGTAAAATTTCGTTGATTTTCTTTAATTTTTTTTTTTTTAAAAAAGAAAACCGATTTAAAAAAAATTAAAAAACACAAATATTGCATAATTTGGTCCTTGTTCCTTTATAATTAAAAAAAAATTAGGGTTTGAATTACATTTTTCAAGAAGTTATAAGCTTCGAAAGACAGTAAGTCTAAATATTCCAGTGTTTACCACAAATTTTTACTTACGATTTCTGACACTGCTATCCAACCACTAGTCTTCTTGGACCGGGTGCAAAATAAATAATTTCTAACCTAATAGGTTCGGGTTCGCATTGCCTACCAAACTCTAGCCCCAATTCAATTGACGCAACATGGTACCGCTATGCGTTTTTTTTAATTATTTTTATTTTACAACTATTTCCATAAATTGTGCTCCGACGAACTTACTGCAGTTGTGCCCCCCCCCCCAACCATTAACCTGAATAGCTAAATCCAATAAAATCACAGTACGGGTAAATTTTCAAATTAAGTCCACTTTCAATTTTCTTTTAAACGACTTTTATAGGTTTTCGACTATGCTGAATACAAAAATCGCATTGAAATTTTGCAGAAAAGTATGTATCGAGATATAAAATGTAGTATTATGCATTGCATTCTTTGGCGGCCATCTTTTTACGCGCACGTGCCATATATCGGTACTTATGTACTTATTGATCGGTGCTGAAATAACGTTATTTAAAAAGCCATTCTTAACACGCAGAGAGGAAAGATGTTATAAATAATAAACTAGACAAAATACTGTTAGAAATTCGCTCAATATATGTTACCGTACCGTGACATAAGTTGACATATTCGGTGTTTTTTAATAGTATTTTGTCTAGTTTATTATTTATAACACCTTTTCCCAAACTTAACATGCTAAAGAGAGTGTCGGGCGGGCGCTATTTTGAATTTTCCAACACATCGGTAAACACTGCATGTTTTTCGAGCTGAATAAACATGTTACATTGAATAAAAACACAAAAAATGTATCCAGTTTGGTAGAAAAGTAACTGATCTTGGCTTTGATAATATTTATTTGTCATATATTTTTTTTTGACAACTTTTTCGAATCTATGTGCACACTGCAACTGCACAGTAATACAAACCCCAACTTTTTATGTCTTGATAACTTATTTCTGCAAAATTTCAATGCGACTTTCGTATTCAGCATAGTCGAAAACCTATAAAAGTTGTCATTTAAAATGAAAATTGTGGAGGTGGACCTAATCTAAAAAAAATACCAATGTAAAAGGAGACAACGTAAAAAAACAAAAAACGAAAAGAAACCGCTGAAATTTAAATCTTTTTAGAGGACGAGACTATTTTCATTGTACTCAAGAAATTGGGCTTAGTGCCGATTCCATTCAATAAATTGAAATGCTAAAACTCAAAGTATCAAGTTTTTAATTGGCATGTGTACAGTTTCAAATTAATAGGAAAAAAACAAAACAAAAATTAAAAGTACTTTCCGTGACATTACAAAAATTAAATTTACTTTCATTATCTTCTATTTTTTTTTTTTAATTTCTTATTCGAGAAAATCAAATTTTATGACTAAGCAAGTCGTAGTGTTTCCGTCAGCCATGATTAAATCCGATGAAATAAAGGGAGGGAGACAATTTGAAGTGTAAATGGTCAAAATCAGCTTTGTTCAAATGCTTAGTTTATAAAAAAAAAAAAAAAAATTGATTTACGTAATTTTTGGAATGACATACGTACTCGTTACAGAACACACATCATACAGATATCTGAATTCTAATTGCCGCCATAAGTGTCAATTTGAATAAGCACCAAATTAATAAATTAAATTTATAGCGAAAATTCATTCGTTCACATTTTATAACCACAAAAAGGTCAAAATATACGAAGTTAATTCTGATAGCGTTTTTGCAACGTCATTATTTAATGATTAAACTAAAAAGAAATTTTGAACCAAATGAAAGCTGCCTGCTTTGAAAATTGGCTCATTTTTTTTTTTTTTTTTTTTTGTCTTTATCTCAAATTGAATAACTACTGGCACAGGTGGAAAATACGGAACTACTGTCAAACTTTGTTATACTTAATTTAGGTAATTTAAATGAATGCGCATTTTGTCTCCGACTTCAGCGATTTACATCTAAAAACAAAAAGATTGTCAAAATTTTTACGTAAACAATAAAAACGATATCAGCTATCTAATCATAGACGAGGAGTCTGTTCTTTTTAGGGGGTCAAAGCACAAGCACTCAAGCACAAGCACGTGTTTGACATCAGATTTGTTCATTTCCTAAAACGATCCCCCCCCCCCACAAGATCAAACAAAGCAGTTAATTTTATTTAAGGTTGCTTTTCAACGGGATTCGTGTTAATCGCTTCCTTCCTAAATTATTCATGTATATACACAAAACTAAATTGTTCATGTATACAAAACTATTTTCAGTATTTACTTCAAAATTGCTCAATACGTGAATAGAGCCAGGAAAGTTATGAAAATATGTCAAGTTACACAGGATTTTCCGCGTTTCGTCCTCATGAGGATACGTTGGGTTGTTTATGAAAATTCTGTGTACCTTAATTCACGTATATTTTTCCAACTGTGTGTGTGTGTAATTCGTTCAGATAACTTTAGACTGATGAACTACTTCCGAAGACGAGACAAACGTTTCTGTGTAGCTTACTTGCTACAAGTTTTTATACTATTACGTAGTACAGACAGCTCCTCTATGAAGCCGGCTCAAGTAAACAGTGAAATAAAATATTGAAGTGTTATAAAATACAAAGAATCAATATACTTAGTATTCGTAATTTTAATTTAAAATTGAAAAGGTTCATTAGTAATTTTCAGTCCGCTTTCAATGTTCTAGGGTTTATTTTAATTGCGTTTTCTAAAAACCGCTCTTTCTGGTGTGGTTGGTTCTCCTAAAAGGATGACGCACAAGCAACTGTTTATTTAGTTTAGATGAGGTAATTAAAAGAAGAAAAAAAAAAGTCGACTTTGGCCTATAAAGGATCTAATTTTAGCTAGAAATTAAATTTGAAGCGACAGTTTAGATGCTTAAAAATCACTTTCGAGACTACCAGGGCCACGAACAAATCAATGTGGCGACTATTTTTTTGTTGTTTCTACATGAAACAAGGCAGAAATAATTTTTGACACAATGTTTACATCGTAGATAATCGACATAGTTGGCGGTTAGAAAGTAATTTTGGGTTTAAATTAAAGTTTAGTAGAAAATAATGTATTGAAGTTCAATTGTGCTTTCGAACCAGTATTTGGCAAGAGCCACTATTCTAATAAGGAACATATTCAAGAATTTGGCGCGGTATTAAAGAACAAAACAAACATGTTTTTAGTTACAATTGGAACGCGAGGGTCTTTGAAAAACAAGAGCTTAACTATTTTTAAGTTAAAAGTTAACACGAAGCAAAGACATAAAAGATAAAGAAATTTATATGTAAAAATTATAAAATAGCAAAGTAAGCTTCTTATATACTTATAGATATGCGTCATTCATTTTTTGTATTTTTAACAAGTGATCCCCCATTTTGAGACCACATTTCCACAAGGAAGAAAGAAAAGAACGAAATAAATATTTTTAAATCATTATTATTCGACTATATAGAAAGGAGAATATTTGTTTCCATAAACAACATAATTCTAACCATCAAAATATATTTTTGAGCTTATACACACACACGTAGTTGCTATTTGCACTTTTTAAAAATATTTGTTACTGGTTTAAAACGTGAGTTCCGTATAGCAATGCAGCATAAATATTTTTTAAAGTAAATTTAATGCAAGTACTTCTTTGTAGTTTCAGTGGGTGGTATATGAAAGCGCGTTTTCGTTCTTCTGCAGAATATATTTTACTTATATGAATAATACTCACAGAAAATTCTGAATCGTATTCCAAAATTGAAGAGTCCATGTCAAGTCATTTTTAGCTTCCGTTCTGTTTCGTGACTGAGTAGAGCTAGTTTCATACTCTCAACACCAATGTTTATATTAAATAATAATATCAACAAAAGCTAAGTAAGAATAAACAGTGGGTTGGAAGTAATAAATAATTAAGAACTATTTTTATTTTTATTTTTTAAACTTGATTTAAAATTTAATTTTAAAGAATAAATAAATAGCTTTTGGAGGAAAAAACAACAATCGTTATTTAATACCACATCGCGAGAAAAAAAAAGTCACTAGTTCGAGAGTATAAGCTATCTCCGTTTCAGTTTGTTCGCCATTATTCGACTTCCATTGCGACGAACAACGGAAACTCCCGAGTAAAGCTAAACAATTCACGTTTATCTTATTCCGAAACTTTACAACCTTTTTGTATTTCGGGATCAAACAAAAATTAGTAAATCAATTGAAAATAGATATTTGAGGTAAAAGGGGATGTCTGCAGTGGACATTTCCGACGCCCTGCCGAATGGTGACGATGATTCCGCTTTCCCGGAGGAGGAGGCCGCCGCCGTTGCCTCCGACCACGGCACTGCCGCCGAAGAAGAAAGTGTCTCCTCGGCCCCACCTGGTGTGGTGACCAACCAAGGGACCATTCCTGCAGACCAGGTGTTTGTTGCAACATCGCAAGGACTGCTAACAGCCGAGCAATTACAGGAGGCGGGCATCAAAACCACGCATATTGTCATACATGACCAGACTTTAAATGTCGAAGAAGGCGATGAGGATTCTAGCGAATTGAAAACTAAACAAGACCAAGATCCAGATTACACACAAAAGGGTTTCAAATACGAATGGGATGAATCCGTACACTGCACAATTCTTCCTGTCAGGTGCAAAAACTCTAATGGTGAACTTTATAAGAGTAAATTAGGATCTGGTAAGTAGTTTAGTTTCTTTAAAATCATATTACTTACAAAATTAATTTTTTTCTTTTTATTATTTCACTGTTTTTAGTTATGTTTTCTCGGTGCTAATGCATCCGCGCTATTTTTTTAAATCGCATTTCCAAGTTTAATTATGATATGTTTTTTTTTTATTCAATTGTAAGGTTAAAGTACAGAATAGGTATAAAACACCCCCCCCATGTTAAGAATGGCTTTTTAAATAATAACGTTATTTCAGCACGGATTACTTTCTGCAGGAGTACCGTTTTCTCTAACCATTATTTTCAATCCTACAAAATCGTCTCTTCTCTGCCGAATCACATAGCGTATGGTAACAGTTCGAAACTTGGAGGGCTATCTGAGGAATTGGTTTATTATCGGTCGTCTGAGTCCCCTACTGGAGAATGCCAACAGATTCGATCTCGGTAGATTTTGCAACCCTTCGGAGTATTCCCCCCCCCCTTTGAAAGGAGCTTGACCGACCTCATACGTCTCGTCCAGTAACGACGTAAAATTAACCCTTGGACTTATATTAGTCGAGTATGATTTCTCGGTACCATCACCCCCATGCATTCACTTCTCCTTCGAAAGGAGTGAGTTGTTTATTGCAGATTGCGGCATGCTCAACTCCCCACCGACGACGAGGCCAATAACGACAAATTTTGCAATCGTCCAAGGAGTGCCCCTTGTTTTTAGGAGCTGAATTTCTAACTTTAACTGACCTCGTGTCTAATTTTATCGCTATGATAGGTTAGGTAATAACCCCCCCCCCCAAAAAAAATCCAGTTATTAAACGATATTGTTACTTAATTTGTAACTTGTTGACATTTTCAGCATTTTATTTACACTATTTTTATCGATGACATTTTTTAAGTCGTGCAAAACTGCAAAACCGTCTCCTTATGACCTTTAAGTTAAATGTTTCATTTCATAAATTTAGCAAAAATACCAAATTAACTAATCGTTTTTCTAAAGTAAAACATTTTAATAAGAGTTCAAAAGAGAATTCTGCTTGCTGGGTATGCACTGGTGCACTGCAGAGAGTGACTGATCCGGACGTAAATAATAACATTATTATTTAAAAAGCCATTCTTAACATGGGGAGGGTGTTTTGTACCAATTCTATACTTCAACCTTACAGTTGAATAAAAAAAAAAAAAAACTTTAATTAAACTTGGAAATACGATTTAAAAAATAGCGCGGATTAGTGCAGTACTACTGCAGTAGTGGGGCAGTGTGCAGTGTTTGCACTCTCTACACTAGCACCCTTATACCAAATACGGATCTATTTTTGGTATTATTATACAAACACCGTGACAGCGTTAGGGTTAGGGTTTAGGGTTAGGGGTAGGGTTAATTCGCTGTCACGGTGTTTGTATAGTTTTACCCTATTTTTTAGATAGGATCTTCAAGTTAAATTCAATTCAGTATCTTTTGTTTATTAAATTGTGAGGTGAAAGTGCATAATAGTTAAAAAGCCCCCGCCCTTACCCATTTTAAGAATTTTTAGTATTTTTTATTTTTATTTATTTATTTTTTTTTACATTAGGTCTACTCTAGTAGTATAAAAGTCATTTTAAAGATAATTGTGGGGGTAGAAAGGTCTACCTCCACAATTTTCTTTAAAATGACGACTTTTATAGGTTTTCGACTAAATGCTAAACCCGAAAATCACATTTTGCAGAGACAAATGGTTATCGAGATTGTATTATGGACTGTAATTCTCTGGCGGCCATCTTTTTACGCGCGATAAACACATCTACTTCTTTGCGAAGTAGACGTGTTTATCGCGCGCACGCGGCTAAAAAATATGGGCGATATAGACAAAGACCTGTATAAAACCTTTAAAAGTCGTCATTTTAAAGAAAATTGTGGAGGTGAGGTGGGTGGACCTAATGTAAAAATTTACCATGTGAGAGGGGGGGGCGTACATACACAAGTAAGGCCCCTATAGCGAAATACGCATCGGCTCCGATGTTTATGCAGTTCGTTTGAGGGAGCGTTCATGATTCCGAAAAGGAAAGGCCGTGTGGCCTTTGGGGGGGGGGGGGCTTTACCTTTGCGCTTTTCGGATTACGTTTTTTTTTCTTTTTTTTTTCTTTGTAGATATTTTTTGTTTGTCCGTGTGTATTGTTTTTTTGTTTTTTTTTTTTGGGGGGGGGGGTCAATTTGATTTTTGTTTGTTAAATCCGGCTAAAAATATACAACAAAATAATCCGAAAATCGTAAAGTTTAAGGCAAATTGAAATTTTTATGTTTGGATAAAAAATAATTACTAAAACAAAAACAGTTGTTCTCGTCGAGTAGTTTTTTAAAAGGTATTCATAAAGGTTTTTGTTTATCGCCACAAGTTATTTTCGTTATTTCATGGCAGGTGCTGCTGCTGAACTTCAATCTATGGTCCCCCCCCCCTCGTCCGACTTTCACGAAAAACACTCGTCTAGCCAGAACCACTATCAACAATTTCCCACACTGTCTTTATCTGTGCCTACACTTAAACGTAGATTTCTTAGAACTGCTCACCTCACACCTGTGGAACTCTATTCCATTTGCCTGCTTTCCAGCTGACTACAATCTGATTGTCTTCAAGTCCAACGTGAACAAGTTCTTACTGAGTGAACCGCGAACCGTCCCCCTAAGTAATCCAAGTTATAAAATTCCCATTAATGTTTACTACGCTAAAATCACAATGACTAATGTATACCCATGAACCCTTATCCTCGAGTGGCCTCTGGGCCTTGATAAGTGATGACCCCCATGGGAAAAAAGTGCTAATCTAGACTTGCACCAGTTTTCCTGATAATAATTACCTATAACTATAATCTCCGACTAAAAATAATATCCATCTCCTCCCCCCCCCAAAAAAAACACGGCAAAAAAAAAATCCATCCAAATAAAAAAAACACGGCCTCCCCCAAAATATATATTCATCCCCCCCAAAAAAATATATAACAAAATAATCCGAAAAGCGCAAAGTTCAATTCCCCCCCCCAAAAAAAAAACAAGGCCACACACGCCAAACTTCTTTTCCTTTTCGAAATAATGAACGCTCCCTCGAACGAACTGCGTACAATATCGGAGCCATGAGTATTTCGCTCACTCGTGTCGTGTACACATCAGCCAAATCGGAAATTAAGCGGTGTTTATCAAAATAAATAAATAAAAGAAACTGGATCATTACTGTATACCGTCTAGATTTTGGCAAAAAAATATGTCACTATTTCGTGAACATTTCGTTAAGAGACTTAATGAAATGTCTTTTACTACTAACCCTAAGTCCGAGTGGCAAGGTCATAAAACCACACGTAATCGCCTAGAAAAGTGGAACTCCCTGCCAACATGATGTTTGATTTTGATTATTTGTAATTAAAAATAAAAAAAAGCCAAGTATAATTTTTTAAAATAACAAATTATTTTTCATTGTCCACTCCCTTAAAAAAATCTTACCCCAAAAAAGATAATGGGTAAGTAATTTTTTTTATAAACCTCGCTTGTCAATTTCCAGTTTCAAAACTGGTATTTATTTATTTTTTTTAATCATGTAGAGTAACTTCGATATTATCATAAAAATATAAGTTATTCGGTTTGTATAATAACTAGTAATATATCGAGTTGTGTTATATGAAATCTGCATTGTTAAGTTTTCAAAACATTACATATTTCAATTCTGTGTAGGAGTGAATTATTTTGTTTTCAAATTTTAATAATTGTTATGTCCCCTTGCCCCCTCAAACGCGTAAACTTGCATTTTTCACATAATTTAAAATCCTGTCGATATTATTAAATTGTAAGAGAAAACTTTTATAATATGCAGATTATTTATCTGTATATTAATTAAAAGCAAAAAAAAAAAAAACAGACAAAAAAAAAAAAAAACACTATCAAACACAAGACACAATCTCGTGTGTGTGTGTGTGTGTGTTTTTCAAAAGGGAAAACTACGATTTTTTTTTTTTTCCTTCAACCTTAAGGAAAAAGTTTTTTGTTTTTTTTATCTATGTTCCTGTATATTTATTTATCTGAGCAATGTCTAACAGACATTATTTTCTCTTTGGATATCGTAGTAGCAGTCACAACCCATTATTTGATTTTAATAAAGTAGCTATTTTTTCAAATTAGATTAAGCATTAAATTGTCTAATTTTAAATAATCAATGTTGTTTTTGTGCGTGTTAGCGTTGCCATCACTAAAAAAAAAAAAAAAAAAAAAAAAAGGTCACTCATTTATTTATTTTTTTAGAGTTCCCTCGTAAAATAACAAGGTATTTGTTAAAATTTTACTCCCCTCCCCACGTTGTCAAGGGAGTGTGTGTGTCGTATATATATATATATATATATATATATATATATATATATATATATATATATATATTACAATCACACGATTAACGATTATTTCTTGGAATATTCAGGTTTGTTTTTTTCTTAAATAAAATATTTTACACTTAAAATAGAGGTCCGCTTCGGCGCTTTGCTATATAAATTTATTCGGAATTTTAACTCGTTGTTCTAAGGGGAGGTAACTCTGTTACTAAATTAGAAAACATTTTTCATGAAATTCGAATGTATTGTACGTACTCGTTATGAAATAAAGTTTTCACACAGAAAATCGCTTAATTTGATCAAGTATTTCTTTTTTTTTTCTTTTCTTTTACAGAGGAAAATCAAATTTTAAGGAGATTGATCGTGTCATGGCCATCTTGCTTATTTTGCGAACGAGAAGAGATGCCTTTAAACGAAAAAGGGATTAACAAAGGACAGAAACTGTAAAATGAAAAAAAAAAAAAAGCAAAACTATTTATCTAAGTGTTTTTTTTTTTTTTCTGCCTATGTTTCAAAATAATCTCGTCAAATTTTGACAAACTTTAAGCTGAGATTAGTTATCTCTCCTGGCGCCCCTCTTCCGCGAAATAAACAAGATGACCGCGACACTATCGATCTCATTAAAGTTTGATTTTCCTTTGTAAAAAAAAAAACAAAAAACTACACGATCAAATTAAGTGATTTTTTTTTTTTTTTTTTTCGATCTTCAGTCCAAAACGGATACGTACAATATAACCTTTTTTCGCTGTTTTCATTTTTTAATGTCTTGATTAAACTGTACAAGTACCTAATTTTTTTTTTTTTTAGCAATATTTTCATTTTTTTTTTTTTAATGTCTTGATTAAACTAAACCAGAAAAATTACAAAATCTATGCATTTTACATTTTTGGTTATTAATGTTATAAAACTTTGGATGTGTGTTATTTTTATTTATTTTTATTTTTTTGTCATACCGAAAATAGTAATATATACAAAAATGACAAAAAATTCGAGTGAAAGTTATAGTTAAAACTAAATTTTAAAGAAAATTTAGTAAAATTGCATTTTTCTTAGCCCTTATAAAGTAGACAGTGAAAAGTTCACACACAGAGGACGTAACTCGGAACGAATATTTTAGATTATTTGCTCATAGCGTGCAATAGACTTTTTTGACTAAAAACGCAATAGCAGTTGTTCTATCAGATGAATTGTCAATTTTTGGATATATTACTATTTTCGACATAACAATTATGTATGTAATATTGTTTTTGCTTAAAATTACTTATTTAAAAAATTGATTTGTCGACTCCATCTTAACAAGCATCACTTTTTTACATTGTAATTGAAAAAAAATCATTTTCTTATAATGCTTACTAAAATAGTTACCTCCCTTAGAACAAGGAGTTATGGTTCCAAATTGCCAAATTTAACCGAAAATAATCATTCAATTCTTGACCACATAACATGAGACATAACGAGTAATCATTTTTTTTTTGTATTTCCAAAATAAATAAATTCAGACAAAACGCTGAGAAAAATCAAGTTGATTTTTTTTTTTAACTAATTAAAATCTATTAAAGTCCAATATTTCTGAACAAATTTTGATTTATCCAGAAAGATAACAAAAACTAAATTTTATATTAAAAGCAGAATAATATAATACTTTCAGTAATTTTTAAAAACGGTCAAGTACCAATTTTTCACTTATAAACGTAAACAAAACTTTAAATATTTAAAAAAAAAAAAAATGCTTTTGAATTAATAAAACTAATTTTTTTTTTTTTATACTTAGATAAGAAGTAGGATGATTGGTAATAAAAATTTGCAAAATATTTAGGTTTATCATAATTTTTTCGAGGTTTCCGATTACTTTTTGATTGTATTTGAAAGATTAAAGCCTGAAGAAAAATAATTTTACATGTGAAAAAAAAAAAAGTCATAATGAAAAATGTTTTCATGGCGACATTGGAAACTATCAAGTTTAGCTAAATTTTGAAGTTAAATAAATTCATTGTTAAAAAAAAATCCTGAAAGATAAATATTAGTTTTCTGGGACTATTTCAAAGATAATTAGTAAAGTCCTAAGATATTGAATTAAATAATAAACAAGTGAAGCATGAATAGTCCCTCTCCGAGTGAACGGATAAAACGAATCCTAAAAAAATTACTCAAGTGCAGCATCTGACCGACCCCCCCCCCCATTTAGCCCCAAAAGTCCCCAGAGACGTGAAATCTTTGAAGATGAACAAATGGTGCAGTTTTAGTCCTTAACATATGTAAATTTGAGTTCTGCACCATAGAAAAAAAGAAATGACTAAGTCCATCATTTCCCCTCCCATTTAGCCCCAAAATCCCCAAGGCCTTAACATACTTAAATTTGAGTTCAACACCATGCAAAACTGCTAAATAGATATGCACAGAAAATTTTCGACAAATATGATAAAATAGTCCCAAAAATGGAGTGTTTTTATTAGCTCTAAAAGAGTCCCTGGGGCACACCAAAGAGTTATCACCAAGTATAGACAAACAAAATTATATAGAAATCAGTTAGTTACAACTTTTCAGAAAGTTTTATAAAAATCAGACATCAATATTTTTTTTTTTTTTTTTTTGATAAGCACAAAAGTGTACACTTTAGTCATTTTAACCCGAAAGGCACCCCTGGGGGGGGGGGGCAACCGGAGTTTCCCACAAAATCTGTTCCATTACTTTTTTACTTGTATCATGTTTAATGTTTGTGCAAAATTTCAAAATTCTAAAGCATAGTTATTGAGAAAAGTGCAGACAAACAGACAATGGGTGAATTTACAGGTCCACCCTTGTTTTGTTAGGGGACCAAAAAAACAAAAAAAACACCTTGTTTTTCCATGGGAATTGGATTTTGACAAGTGCTGCAAGTGAAACTAACTGCATTTGTAATACTAGCAGGTTAATACACCTTTTGTGACGCCACTTACTGGATGTTCTTCATTTAATGGAGTTGAAGCCAGTTCTATGCTTAAAAAGGCTGCATGGATATTTGCATTGTGGAGCATATATAATCTCTTTGGAATCAGATATCATATGCTTTGTCTTCGTCATATTTACTCTGAAACTGCCTCTTTCAAGCACTGATTTCTACCTCCTAAATACTGTACTCCTGTTGCACTAAGCACCCTGATAACAGTATCATCCACATGCAGAATCTTCCAGAGCACCATTTCTCCAAGTTTTTGTCGGTTCATCAAGGATGATTATAAGCAAGAGTGGGTTGAAGTTTGGTGCTCTTCTACTATTATTTCTATAGTTAAGAGAGCACACCAGCTAAGGTCACAGCCAAAGTTGATATGTGATTTGTTTGAGATGCAATTAGATGTACACATTCAGCAAATGTAAAGAACTATGTATGGTAAAGATCCACCATCATGTTCTTCAATTTATGAATGGAACAAGAAATTTATGTAAACAGGGTCTGTGTTAAAGGGAGGTGTGGGTAACCAAGACTGAGGAAGACCTTGAGTACAATCTTGATGACTTTTATGCAATCAATAATGTCCGCATAAGGGTATAATAAATAAACTAAAAATAAAAAATTTTTGTAAATCAAAATGAATGCAGTTGAGGTATCTCAGCTGTATTCTTCATAAACTTATTAACTTGTAAAGAGACTTTATGGATACCCTGTATATTTGTCACAGATGGGTGACGGTCTAGTGATTTCAACAGGCACATGCTCAAATCGTATATCTGGAGACTTGATGTTCTCACACTATATAGGCATTCATCCACAATCAAATATCTGATTTCATCTGAACTTAAATGTCTCTCTCTATGACCAATTCAGCCCAGCTTTGCTCTGGCCATATGTACTGTTCATAACTTCGTATGTGTATGTGTGTGTGTATATATATATATATATATATATATATATATATATATATTAAAAAGTCTGACTTGTGTCCAGGTAACCAACATCTAAAATTTCAAGTGTTTAGGCCCAAAATTGTTGGAGTTTGGTAGAGTTTGCAAAGGTCAATTCTTTCAACTTTAACCTCTTAGCAGCCAATTTTTGCCTAAAAACTGATAAAAAAACTTGCTGCATGTCTGAATACCCTTTATATAAAATTTCAAATGTTTAGACCCAAAATTAGTTGAATAGTTTGCTAGAGACTGCAAAGGTCAAATCTTTTTAACTTTGACCGATTGGCAGCCAATTTTTCAGCCAAAAACCAATTAAAAAGCTTGCCCTATGTCTGAATACACTTTATGTAAAATTTCAAATATTTTGACCAAAAATTGGCTGAGAGGTCAAATTTTTAATTTGACTCTAATTTTGACCCTCTAACATTTATTGTTTTGGGCTCAAATCAAGTTAAGAAGTTTGATCCATATCCAAGGAACTTAAATCTAAAATTTCAAGTGTTTAGACCCAAAATTAGCATTGGAGTTTGGTAGTGTTTTCAAAAGTCAAATCGTTGAACTTTGACCCCCTTGACAACCAAATTTGTGGCCGAAAACAGATAAAAAAAGATTTTCCCAAATATCAATACCCTTTATGTCAAATCTAGAGTCTGTAGACTGAAAATTGACAGTAATTTTGTAGGGAAATGTACACACACACACACACACAGACAATTTCACTTTTATAGGTGTATAGATTAGCATCGGTTGAGAAAAAGTGTCTTAATGATTCTACTTGTATTAGGTTTGAAAGAATAGGTCCTTTTTATTCTAGAATAGAAGTCCTATTTTCTCAGAGCTGATGTTACACAAAATATCAAGATTGGTGTTTGGAAGATATCATTTTCAAATTTAGTGAGGATGTGTTGTCTTTGAGAAGTTAGGAGTTTTAGTGCATGAGTTCAATAAAAATGCTCTAATCACCTTGGACATCATGTCTGCAGATATATTCTCACTTTCAGATATCTGATGTTAGAGGTAAATAGCAAATTGTTCTGATTTATTTTTCTTGAGGAAGACTTCTCAGAGTATGACATATGTGCTAAGAAATAACTTGTGATGCATGAAATTGTAGAAACATCTCTCTTCCAGACAATATTTGGAATATGCATCTGTATAATTGGCATGTAGCTCCCTTCCATATATAACACATCTATCAGAACGGAAACCATATTGCATGTTATTGAGGTGGTTATTTTTGCTGAAGTGGTTGATTACTTCTCTATTTAACACGGATTCCAGCAACTTTCTCATGATGCACAGGAGACTGATTGGTCTGTATTGAGAGGGAGATGACCGATCACTTGAAAGCTTAAATACGGGACATACTGATGAGGTTTACCAGTAATTCTCCCTAAGACAACGCTTAAACAGCTTTGTAAGTATAGGAGCTAGTTCTGGTTGAAGCTTTTGGAGCATTATAATAGGAATGCTGTCAGGGCTAGTTTAGCTTTACTGGAATCGAGGTTTTTGATTAGCTTGGCAACATCACACATAGATATTTGCATGTTGCATAGTGTTTTCAAACACAGGAGGAAATAGGGGTTTGACGGCTCTGACCGCATAGGGTAGAATTAACTGCAAAGTTCTTGGCGAAGACATGGGCTTTGTCTGATGTTGACAAGTAGATCCATTGATGATAGTTGGGGTAGAGCACACTCTTCTATTTATGACCTTGCTTGTTATTTGCCAAAACTGGTGGGAACCAAGCCGCTGCTCAGCTACTTTGTACTTGATGGACTGAGCATACAACTTTTTCTTGTCTTTATTACTCTTTTACAATGGTTGCTGGCAGTCTTGTAGGCGGCTTTAGTCTCAGTACATCTATTATGTTGGAAGCAAAGGAAATAGTGATTTTCATGCACAATGTCAGCAGTACATTCTGTAGGGAACCACGGCTGGCTGTTAGGTTTTTTCTGGAATTTTTTGGAGGGTATGAAGTGGTCTATACCTACAATTAGCAATATATGATTATATACAATCTCCTCCAATTAGGATTCCACTGAAACATGTATGCACATATGGAACAAATAATGTTTGTATAATAAACAGACATATCTATATGTAAAAATGAAATTGTTTGTCTGTGTGTGTACACCCTACCAAATTACTCTGTCAATTAAGTCTACAGACTAGAGATTTGACATAAGGGGTATTGAGATTTGGGAAAATCGGTTTTCGGCTAGAAATTTGGTTGTCAAAGTTCAATGACTTGACATTTGAAAACTCTACCAAACTCCTCTGCCAATTTTGGTTGGTTGGTTGGTTGTTTTTGTTTTACGGTATATCAACACTTTTCAAGTTATTTAATGCCTAATCCAGTGATTTTGAAGAAAAGCTTTTTAATAGAATATATTTGTTTTTTTTTGTTTTTTTTCCAAGTCTGTTTCTATTTAACACATAGTTGGAACCCTAACAGTTAATACCATGTTGGGTCAGAGTGGACCTGGGAGCAATGGCAATTAAAGGGTGGCTCCACACTCCCCAAAGTCCGCAAGCTGGGGCCTCACCAACGGATATAGTTTAAGGTCATATCCAGGACCTGCCAATTTTGGGTCTAAACACTTGAAATTTTAGATGTAGGTTACTTGGACAAACTTTTTAATTTGATTTAAGCCCCAAAAAAATGTTAAGGGGTAAAACTTGGGGTCAAAGTTAAACAAAATTTGACCTCTGCGGTCTCTACCAAATTACTCAGCCAAATTTTGGGCTAAACATTTGAAATTTTACATAGTGTATTCAGACATAGGGCAAGCTTTTGAATCGGTTTTTGGCCGAAAATTTGGCTGCCAAGAGGTCAAAGTTCAAAAGATTTGACCTTTGTGGGCTCTAGCAAACTATTTAGCCAATTTTGGGTCTAAACATTTGAAATTTTATATAAAGGGTATTCAGACATGCAGCAACTTTTTAATCAGTTATTGGGCGAAAATTTGGCTGCTAAGAGATCAAGTTGAAAGAGTTGACCTTTGAAGACTCTACCAAACTCCTCTGCCAATTTTGGGTCTAAACACTTGAAATTCTAAATGTAGGTTATCTGGATATGTCAAACTTTTTAATATACATAAAGCTATGAACAGTACATATGGCCCGAGCAAAGCCGGGCTGAACTGCTTATATATATATATATATATATATATATATATATATATATATATATATATATATACTAGCATGGATACCCGGCGTTGCCTGGGTTGACATGAAGTTCTATTTAAAGCACACCTGTATACTAATCATTTTCATCATAGGCAATGTGGATACCCCCACAAAAAAAAAAAAAAAAAAAAAACGGATGAAAACATGGAAATGTAATCGCCCCAAAAAAGAAGTAAATGATACCCTCTCCACCAGATATTTCGGCAGAAGGGCTACAAAGAGAAGAAACTATTCTCCGGATATTGAGCACTAGAAAGAACCCCCCTCCCACTCCCAACAAAAAAAAATAATTAAAAATAAATCATTACAACTTTTGTTTCAATAAAAATAGCAGCGAATGCCCATGCGATCGCAAAAAAAAAAAAAAAAAAATCTACCAAAAATTAATTCCAAAACCTATTAAATGAAAATTTTTCATTTTATATTTCTAATGTAATCCTCCCCCGCCCCCCAAAACAATTTGTCATATTTTGGGTTCGTTTTGATTATAAAAATGTTAGGTGAAAGTACCGAATGATCTCATAAAAATAATTACATTTATCGTTATTTTATGTTTCAAATGTAATTCCTGCCCCCCACCACAAAAAAATTGTATTTTTCACGTTTCCCCCCCACCCCTTACATCGATCGACAAACTTGAAAAGGTGCTGGAGATGACCTGTCTCGTTGAACGCTTTGTAGCAAAAAAGTGGGTTCTTATTTTACGTTAATTTTTTTTGTTCAAAATTTCCTCTTTCATATTATTTATAGACTTTAAATGTATTAGGCCCCCAAAAAGTAGGTCTTAATTTTTTTTTTATTTTTTTTATTTTTTTTTTTTTTTTTAGGAGGTTAAACGACACTGGGTCACATTGTAAAAAGTAGCCATTTTTAATTTAAGATATTAAATCTATATATATAAAAGCGAAAATGTATCTATGTATGTATGTGTGTTCGCTTTTTCTATATGTCTACAAAAGGCTTTTTTCAGAGAAGTGGCAACAGACTTGATGTACGTGTTCCATTTCAGATCAGGAGTGAAGGTCAAGCCCAGAAGCTTGTCAAAACGGAGGTGGGGGGGCTTCTCCTAGACGAGAGCCATCCATTTCAATTGACGCCAAATGGGGATCAGAGCGTTGATGATGTAAAGATAGGAGTTTGGCTTTAGATGCATTAAAGGTAACCAGCCACATCTTCCTCCACTGAACCACTCGTTCGAGATCAGAGGAGAGAAAATCAGAGGAAGCTTTGTCATTTACAGTCTTTGATGTTGCCGTAGATGGTCATGTCATCAGCATAGATGTTAACGAATGATTTAAGTATATGTTTAGGGAGATCATTGATGTAGATCAGGAAGAGAGTTGGGCCCAGGATTGACCCCTGAGGGACTCCAGCATTAATACTGCAGACCTCTGATTTTTGTCCATCAACCACTACTCTTATGAGCCTATCAGAGAGAAATGATTTGATGATAGAGAGAATATTTCCAGTTATACTGTAGCTGGAGATCTTGTGAAGTAGGCCTTTATGCCATACCTTGTCGAAGGCTTTTGATATGTCAAGAGCAATTGCTATGAAAAGGAAACCTTTGTCAAGAGATTCACTAATCCTATGAAATATAACTGTTAGCATATCTGCGGTAGATCGTGCAGAACGGGAACCATATTGTGTGTCACTAAGAAGGTTATTTCTGCTGAAGTGGTTGACTATTTTTCTATTTAATATGGATTCCAGCAACTTCCTCATGACACACAGGAGACTTATTGGTCTGTACTGAGAGGGAGATGACTTATCACCTGAGTTCTTAAATACAGGGCATACTGATGAGGTTTTCCAGGGTGTTGGAAAGCACTTCTCCTTAAGGCAACGCTTAAACAGTTTTGTAAGTATGAGAGCAAGTTCTGGTTGAAGCTTTTTTAACACTATAATTGGGATGCCGTCAGGGCTAGTAGCTTTACTAGAATCAAGGTTCTTGATTAGCTTGGCGACCTCATGCACAGATATTTGTATGTTACCTAACGTGTTGTGTGTTATAGGAGGAAATATGGGGAGTTGATGGCCTTCATCGCATATGGTAGAATTAGCTGCAAAGTTCTTGGCAAATAGTTTGGCCTTGTCTGAAGCTGACGAGATGACCTCTGGTCCGTTGATAATGGTTGGGATAGAACGCACACTTCTATTCAGGATCCTATTTGTTATTTGCCAAAACTGGTGGGAACCAAGCAACTGATCAGCTACTTTGGATGTAAAAGACTGGGCATATAGCTCTCTTGCATTTTTTATTACTCTTTTACAGTGGTTGCTGGCAGTCCTGAAAGCAGCTTTAGTCTCAGTGCATCTATTATGTTGGTAGCTATGGAAAAAGTGATTTCTGTGCGCGATGGCAGCAGCACATTCTGGGGAGAACCATGGCTGGCTAGTAGGTTTTTGTTGGAATTTTTTATATCGTATGAATCGGTCTATGCCTACAATTAACTATTCGGTCAGGTCTGATACTATAGAGGACACATCCTTTTTAAACATGGAATGCAGAGGTAGATCAGATATAAATGTACGAAAGCTATCCCAGTCAGCCATGTAGTATCGGTATACAGTACGGTGGAGGGGTACATCTGGGGACTTATTACATTTCATTTTTATCTTAACTGATACGACGGACTGGTCGGAGGATCCTAGAGGAGAAAGAACAGAGCATGAACATAGCTCAGGGGAAGTTGAGAGAAAAAGGTCTAGGAGGCTTGCATATTGACCTGTAGTATCGGGCACACGGGTGGGCTTGCAAACAATCTGTTTGAGGTCATAAGCAATGTCAAAATCATGACAGAACCTCTCCTCATCGTCCGTCTTATTTAAGTGGGTCAGCCATTCCACGTTATGGACGTTGAAATCACCACAGATGTGGATGTTAGCCGAGGGGTGTGCAGACAGGATGTGGTCTATTTTCTCAGATATGCTCTTAAAGATAGTAACTCCGCTGTTGTGGGGCTAATAGAGGGCCAATATAAATGCAGTGTGTAAGCAAGTGCAACCTGGAAGCACATATAAGGTAAATTAGGATCTTCTCTAGAGATATCCCTGCCACATGGGAAGTCATCTTTAATGTAGGCACATATTCCATGCCCATGGCGATCTTGGGGGTCAGATTTAGATGTTAAATTAGAGTATCCGTTAATTATGAACTCCTCTAGGGAAGTGGTCGGCCCTATTCCAGTTTCGCTTAGAAAGAATATGTCCGGTGTCGTCTCCTGTAATTGGGTTTCAACCTCTGAAAGGTTGGAACGTAGACCCCTGGTCTTGGAGAAGGAGACATGGTAGTAGGGGTCTACGTTGGAAGATGGGACACAAACTCACACACGCACACACACACTCTCTCACACGCACACACACACTCTCACACACACACGCACACACACACTCTCTCACACACACACACTCTCTCACACACGCACACACACACTCTCTCACACACACACACTCTCTCACGCGCACACACACTCTCACGCGCACACACACTCTCACGCGCACACACACTCTCACGCGCACACACACTCTCACGCGCACACACACTCTCACGCACACACACACTCTCACGCACACACACACACAGGCACTCTCACGCACACACACACACACAGGCACTCTCACGCACACACACACACACACAGGCACTCTCACACACACACAGGCACTCTCACAGAGACACTCTCAGAGACACTCTCACACGCACTCTCTCATGCACACGCACTCTCTCATGCACACGCACTCTCTCACGCACACGCACTCTCTCACGCACACGCAGACACTCTCACGCACACGCAGACACTCTCACACACACGCAGACACTCTTACACACACGCAGACACTCTCACTCTCTCACACACGCACTCTCTCTCTCTCACACACGCACGCACTCTCTCTCTCTCTCTTTCTCACAGATATGCATTCATATTGAATGCTGCAAGATATTTTACTGCAAAAAATCTTTGAAAGAAAACAATGAAATAACCAAACAATGATTCAGACTTAATTTCCTTAATAGATTACTTTCAGTATTAAATAACAAAAGTAAAATGTGTAAGTCAGAAAAATCTGACAAAATCAAGTTTAACAATAAATATAAAAATTTCATCCAACACTTAACAACTGAACAAATGTAAAGGAAGGGGGTGGGGGATTTAAATGATTGATGCAAATAAAAAGAAATTCAGTTTATTTAATGACCTAAATACCCCTTTAAAAATGAAAGTATTTAAAGCAATGTATGCAATTTCTTTTTATATATATAAAATTATTAATGAAATTTAAGAAATTCATTCTTAATTTCAATGATAATTTCCTAATCTACAGATATCTCATTGACATTGAGCAATTTATCTTCTTACTAATAAAGTTACCAATACAAGAAACTGAAATCTTAGGGAGATATCAATCATATCAGTTATTATAGGTGTCCCAGGGCTAAGGAAGTAGAACTTGAAGTCCTACCTAACTAATATTCCTGGTGAACCAAGTGCAATTGCACTTAAGGGAACAACGAGGATAGTAAAAAGAGCTCTCGGTTGGTTTCAATAAAAAGCAGGGGGATGTTGGCTGCCCCATACCCAACGTTACAATCTTCAAAGGAAAAAAATTGTTTACAACTTAAATTGGGTTTTAATTTTATTAAATTAACTAGCTTACCCATGTCACAACCCGGCATTGCTTGGGAAATTAGATTAAGTGAAGAAATTGTAATACTACTACTACTAATGATGTGAATGATAATAGTAATACTAAGAAAAATGGTGATGATATTACTGATAGCAATATCCATAATGATACTAAAAGAACTATCCATGGTGATTAAATAGGTACAATTAAGAAAAGAAATAAAATACTAAATGGAATGGTAATAAATGAAATAACATTAATAACAGTAATATTAAGCATAGTAAAATAACAAAAAGAATACTACTACAAATACTATTACTAATAATAAAAACTAAAGTTTTTAAGAATGTAGAAAATAAAAATAGTACTATAATAAAAAGTATTAGCAATGATAACTAAACAAAAATTACCACCTACAACAATACTAACAGTAATAACGATTATGATGCTTGTGGTTTGACAATTGTTTGTTTGTGATATAATGTTATTTAGAATGCTAGTCTTAACATGAATGAGGGAGGGAGCTATGCTGACTATTATGTGTACTGTCACTTCATAAATTTATATGTAAAATTGGAGAAATAAAACTCTCTGAAAATTATATTACAAATGAAGAAATATATGTATGGAAATGTTAACACTTTCCAGCTACATAAATGGAATGAAAACTGACTGAAAGTAAAACAAATTACACAACACGGTACTCAACAAACTCGATTTGTTTGGTATTTTTGCTTGTGAAAGTGTTGGGCAAAATTACTGAATAGTTTAAATACTTTTTTTTTGTTGTTAAAATAAATAACAATTATTTTTTTATTTTTTTACTTAATTGAAATTCATTATTGAGATGAGTATTATTTTATTAATTTTTATTTATTGCGGACAATTATTCTCATCTTTTCTTAGTTCCTATTTACAATACTTTCCCACAGGACAGTTAGACACCAGGGTCGTTTTTTTTTAACGTGGAGAAAAGGAACAAAAATAAAAATTGTCTCGGTCGTGAAGGATTTCTCCTCCACTGATAGAACAAGAAATTGAAGTGCAACATCTGAAGAACAGATACTACACTTTGATCTTGTCCCGAAGGTCAATGTGGACAATTATTCTCATCTTTTCTTAGTTGTTTCACAACGTTTCGGCCAACTATTACTCTGGTCTTCGTCAGGTGGTAACTGCGACGGGATAGGAACTGAATCTCCTGACTTCATCCACTGCAATTACTACCTTCCATAGTTGTTGTTTCACCACATTTTTGGCCAAGTAAGCCTCTAACCGGCCTTGAGTAGGATTGAAACTGCTATCTTTAGACAATTCTCACTTGGAACCGTAGAGATTCAACGTCTCTATCAACCGCTCAACGAAGCGTCATGAAACTAAAAGATGAGGATAATAGTCCGCAATAAATAACATTAATAATAATTTTTTTTTTCTTTTTTTAATAGAATTGTTTTTATAAATCAATGAAAAATCTATTCCCCCCCCCCCAAAAAAAAAAAAAATTTATAGTATAATTATATGCAAGAAAATTGAAGATATAACCTGAAAATACGATCATTAAAGTGTTCAGTATTTTACAAAATCTTAAGGCGTTAAAAAAAAGTAGGTTATTTTCAATACGAACAAACACATAATTCATGTATATCATTATTTGACTTCAGTGAAGGAAATATTAGCTTTTAAAGCATAAAATGTGTTGTAATTGGTTTTGTATTTTTCGATTGAAATAGTTATGAAAGTAAGAAATAAATCAACACATAATTCCATTGCAATGTTGTATGTAAGTAAGCAAAGTGAGACAAAAAAAATATTCATTCTCTTCAGGGCCTCCATACATATTAAAGTGTAATGAAAATGAATGGTAAAAAAGCATAGAGAAAAAATATAAATGTTGTGTGAATCAGTATGTTTTCTTTTAAACAAAATGGGTTTTGTTAAGATATGGTTTTATATTCAAAAAATAAATTCGAAATAGGAACTGTACAGTATGTAACAAAATCTTGTTTGTTTGGTTATGTGTATTTGAAATCACCACTGCGAATGTTTAGTATTTTTCATGTTCGAAAAAACAAACTCCTGTTCTGAAGATTGTGCATTTCTAGTATCTATGTTGAACTGTTGATGATGGCATATTCCATTATTTCGTAGAACCAAGCAACCAAAGCAGGTGAGCGGTTAAAAAGTTAAGTTTCTAGGCTAACAGTACATATTAAAGGACTTTATTTAAAAAGGTGAATAATTTTTTCGATGACATGTGGATATGTATGGCTATGAAAAAAGACCAGATGATTTCGGATTCTATGGGAGGACTTAATTTAATGAGGGTGAAATATTTGCTGCTACTTATGTAGGATTATGTATTTGAGAGAGTGAGTCAAAGAGGGTGCTGGAAATGTTGAGTGAAAGATTTGCGTAGGAATTGCCTTGTTATTTTTCTATATTGTCGAAATTGACACAGAAATAATCAACTTCTTTTTATTATGAATTGTTAGTCCCAGAATCTTGGCTGAAGCAAGGTGCTTCTTCAAGATCTGAGCCATTCATATCAATATCAGTATTGATGAAAAGATAGAAACTTGGTTTTGGATGTATTAAAATTAACCAGTCACTTTTTGCCCACTCATTGCACCACATACCCAAGGTTAGAGGTGAGACTCAGATCTTGGTCGTTGCTGGCCCTTAAAATGTTATCATAGATGGTGTATGCATATGTCAATGAATGAACTTAAGAATGTGATTTGTGAGATCATTGATAAAGATAAGAGTTGGGCCCAGGATGGATCCTTAAAGTACACCAGCAATGATATATGAAGCTTTAGACTTCTGCAACGTGTATAAACTTATCGGAGAGAAAGGATTTGATGGTTGAGAAGAAGTTTCCAAGTATTCCATAGCCAGAAATTTTTTAAAGTAGACCTTTGTGCTAAACAAATTACATAACACTTCTGCTCAGTCATGGCTGACAGAACAAAAACATGATACCTCTATGGATTAAATAAAGAGTTCTCTATGAATTAAATTTTTCACAGGTTCTCAAGATACACCTGAAGGTTAGAGGTTGCATCAACTGAAACATTATGAAAATAATGCTCAAGATGAGAACAGTAATATAAATAATTCAACTAATACAACATAATTTTTTTAAACTTTTTTATTTCACAGGTGGACGAGGAAAATGTATTAAAAGTGCAAATCTGTGGTACACGCCTAATGAATTTGAGGCATTTAGCGGCCGTGCAAGTAGCAAAGATTGGAAAAGAAGTATCCGATATGGTGGGCGTACTCTTCAATGTCTAATCGAAGATGGTTTACTACGACCACATGCAACATCATGTACCTGTGCTGCATGCTGCGATGATGAATCTGTCGTATGTATTTGTCTTTTCTTTTTCTATTATTTTTGATAGTAAACTTTTGAAATATAAATTATTTGCACAAACTTAACAAATTTTTTCTTTAAAAGACTTTATTGTATCGTTAAGTAGAAACCATACACATATATAATAATATATAATAAACTTGCTCTGATAGGTACAATAATAGACGTCTGTGTTGGGTAGCAACAATTGGTAACTAAATTTGCAAGTAAACCGTTAAGGGCTTGCATGTCCAACTCGCAGCTTCAGTTCCAAATTACCAGTTTTGTTATCCTTAAATATGTGAACTATACCACATCAGACTTAAAAAAATTTTCCTTAAAAATAAATTTAACAAGAATTTAATTTGGTGCTCAACTCAATTTTATGTGGTACTTGTAAACATTAGGTACACAAGAAATGCATTGGAATTACAGGCTATGAGATAATTAGTTTGTGTGCAAGATGTGTAAGACAATGGAGACGGATAAAAACTCTGTGTCACAAGTATATTTGTATGGCAAAGCTATTGAGGTTAAGTTTTGTTACCTTGCTAATAGCATTGGAACACAAGGCAAGAGTTATGAGTTAATGAATGTAGGACAGTTGAGGTAAGAGGGTCAGTTGGCAAAGGAAGGGTAAGAAAGATATGGCAGAAAGTAGTAAGGATAGATTTGAGAGAAAGAGGGATAAATAAAAAGAAAGCCAGAGCCAAATTAGTTTGGAAGTTAATTTCTAAAAACTGTCTTACACATGCGAGCATATGAAACAAATGTTTAATGAAACATCATGAGGATTTCTTGGAACTAAATCATTTTTAGTTCTCAGTGTAACAAATTCATTCAAATCAATTAAATTTTAATCAAATTAAAATTGTAAGTTTTTAAACAAAAACTGACAATTTATTTTTAAATATTGATGAGGAGGGTTCTTTTGAAAAACTTTACTGCAATTTCACAACTGGTTTTTAAACATTTGAATAAAATTTACTGAGTTAAAATCCAAATTGCAGCAGTTGTTTTTCAAATGTATATGATATGAGTAGGGGAGGGCAGTCATAAAATACATTTAAATATATTTTAATTTCTGCATATTTCATATTTATTATTACAGAGCCAAATTATTGTTTAATATATATATATATATATATATATATATATACCCTGTGTTTTGCTTTATTACAGGTCAATATTTTTTTGTAATTTTGAAATTGCTATAAAATGCAGGGAAGTGAAATTTGATATACTGGAAGAGGATAACAAGGTGCCTTATTTTCCTGACTTTTGTGGAATTTGAACAAATATTTTGAAAGTTATGCTAATTTTTCTATTTTCTAGTAATTTTAAGTGTGTATCACTTTATTGCATGTGTCTAAAAATGTATATTTTCGGTAATAAAACAAAATTCTAACTTCATATTTCTATTTATATGAAATAAAGAACATCTCCAGTAACAATATAAACCAAAAACAAGAACGAATTTCACATTATTTTGTTTAAGGAAATATTTATTTATTCACATAACTTCCATTCTTCAAAATAATTTTGAAGTCTCTTGTCGACTGATGATGTCAATCGGCAGATTTGAGATGATGTGATGCTATAGGAAACTTCCAAAATCTTCCTTCAAAGTTCATCCTTCAATGAAAATTGAACACCTCCTTCATAAAGTTTCATCTTATTCATATTATTGACCAGAGCTGCTCAATTGGGTTTATATCTGGAAAAAAAGGTGGCCATGTCATCAAATTTTCTATATTAATGACTAAAGGTAGAATGTCGTAACCTTGGCTGAGTGGGATGGCGCATTGTCGTGCATAAAAATCAATTTGCGGTGACGCGCCAAAGGAAGGTCATCAAGCAATGGTGACAAATGCTCATTTAAAAATATAAGACTGGCTTGTCAGTTTGACACCTTCGCACAATCGAAATGGTCCAATTAGTTCATCGCAGATTATTCCAGCCCAAAACATGACACCTCCACCTCCTTGTTGACGGCAAAATCAACAAGGGGTAGGGAATCCAAGAGGGCTCCAAACTTAGATCCACCCATCTGGTCTATCAACGGTTTCTCTGGCCTCATCAGTGGAAAGAACATTTTCAAAGCTTGTTTTCATGTATTTCTGAGCCCAAGCCAAACGTTTTTCCTTATGAGTTTGGTTTAAAACGGGTCTTGCTTTGGGCTTAATGTTTCTTGCAATTTCATTTAAGACATTGCAGCGTGTCTTTCTGGACAAGGAAGGTATTCCAGCCTTGTCAAATATAGCAGCTGCCCAGCTGCTTGATAAATTGACGGAAAATTTTTCTAGCAGGAATTAACTTGTTTTTGTCCTTCCTTGTTTTATTGTTTGGATTTTCAACGAATGAAGACCATGTTCTTCAATCTCTCCAAGCTCCTTGGCTAGATATACAAGATAAACCTTCTGCAAGGTATGCAATAACACGTTCATTTTTACAAGCTGTCAACTTTTCTAGGCATTTTGGGAGACCTGCAATAAAGTGGTACATACTTAAAATTACCAAAGAATAGAAAAATTAGCATAATTTTAAAAATATTTGTTCAAATTCCACAAAAATCATTATACTCTTCCAGTGTATCAAATTTCACTTCTCTGTATTTCATAGCAATTTGAAAATTAAAAATAATATTGATCTGCAATAAAGCGATACACAGGGTTAAATATATTCATAGCAATTTGAAAATTAAAAATAATATTGATCTGCAATAAAGCGATACACAGGGTTAAATATATATTAGTACTGATTTCAAAAGATTTTTAAAAAAATGACTTGGGTGCCATCAGCTAGAATTGAAACCAAAACATTGAGCGCTCCAGCCGTAAACTTCCAGCCACATTCCCTACTGTTTGAGCTAACCCAACAGATAAAAACAAAAGATTCAAAATTACATCAATTCTAGCTATGATTTAATTTGTGCATGCACAAAAGTAATAAAAATATATCGGCAAGTTGAAATGCAAATTGTTCATTTCAACTTGTCGATATATTTTTTATTACTGGATATTTGGATAGATAAATAATGTTCACAGAATTATATCGGCAAGTTAAAATGCAAATTGTTCATTTCAACTTGTCGATATAATTCTGTGAACATTATTTATCTATCCAAACAAAGATTTTACTCACTATAAACCATCCTTGGTGTATGATTATTATTTCCTGTTAATTTCAGTATTGTGTGACCAGTAGTTTAAGAGTTTATCTGCTAAACATACACAGACATGCATACATTTACTGTTTTATTTATATAGATAATGTCTGGTAGGGGAAAGTTGCATTTTGAAGCAATTTTAGAATAAGTATTATGTATGTTCAACAGCAGTTAGGGAGGGAAATAGAAGTTTTAAAAGAAAGCTTGTTTAACTTTTCTTATTTTATTGTACATGGTGCCAAGCAATGTTGACTGACCATATTGTTTTTTGAATAGATAGTTTTTTTTTCTGTTATTTGTTTGGAAAATTTTTATTAATATTTCAAGCAAAATGTCGATTTTCGTTTTAAATATTAATTTTAATATTTGGATAGTATAAAGACAAATCCAGGTTTATAAAAACTGAAGTTATTACTTTTTTCTTTTCTATTTTTATTTTATAGACTGGACCCATACGATTATTTGTTCCATATAAGCGGCGAAAAAGAGAAGGTGAAAGTGGCCCACCCTCTCCAACTTTAAAAAAACAGCGACCAAAATCTCCTACGCTAGTGCCTTCCGGGATGTCAAAAGACAGTGAGTTCTAACATTCAATAAAAAATTATTTTTACTATCTATTTTTATTTTTTATTTTATTTTTTTTTTACAGTTTGATTTTTCAATTAAATAATACATGACTTTATATTAGGCATTTGTTTGAAAAATCGATACTTAATTTTAAAATGCATTTGAAGAAAATGAAACCTCTTTTAATCATCTTTTGAAGAAAACGATACTTTGATATATTTTAAACCAAATTTAAATAATTGTAATTAAAACAACATCCGTTTTGATGAATATTTTTATTTATATAAAGTTAAGGATGTTTACGTATTTGTATGTAGAGTATTCACTAGGAAACTAATCAATTGATCATTATGAATTTTGAAACCTAGTTGCTAGGTGTAAGGATACATAATATTGGCTATAACTTATTTAATTTAGTTTTATACAAAAGGGGAAAACAAACAGAACTACCATTCAAACTTAAAATTTATTTTCAACCGAATTTAAGAAATTTACATAAAATATTTTCAATGAAATCTATCTGTACTATGAATTAAAATTTAAAGAATTGTTGTTAAAAACATTTATGCAATGTGTTTTTTTTTTGTTTTTTTTTTTTGTTTTTTAAATTTATAAAATATTTATCCTTTAAATACAATACAGTTGTAGATGTGAAACCAGGATATCATATTTCAGAGAAATATTCTCCTTTTCAAGCCTTGCCTTATGTTAATAATTACAGTTGTGAAGTTATCGAAATAAGATTTAAACAATGTGAAATCGACATATCTATTTCAGTTGTGTTGATTCCACTTTAAACTTATTGTGTTTAGTCCAATTAGATCTATTAGCTATTTTTAACTTATCTTTCTAATTTTTCAAGTTTTTTTGGTGCTTCTATATTATACAAATGAAAACAATATTGAATTTCAAGTGAAAAACAAATGGTACCTAATGTAATTATCAGGTCTCAAATAGTAACATATCCAAAAATTATAGAAAACGATAAGGTCGAAAAATAATATAAGCAAAAAAAATTTTCGAAAGGAAACAAATTACTATTACACTTACTAAAAGAAATGTTAACAGGGGAGATAATTAAGTTCTGTTACTTACATCGCATGATGAATGTAATTCAAAATGTCGGACAAAATTTATTCCCTATATAAACTTTATCTAAAAAAGTTTTTCATTAATAATTATTTTTCTAGCTTATAATTTTCTGCAATTATTGGATATGTTACTATTTGAGACTTGACGATAAGCTAGGTACTATTTGTTTCACTTGAAATTTTGGGGCTAAATTGAGGGGGGGGGACAATGCTGAACTTAGTAATTTTTTTTATGCCTCGTTCACTGTGCACTCACAGAGGACCGTGCATGCTTCACTTGTTTGACTTTTGAAATCTGTATGAATTCTAATATATTGTTTGTCTATTGATAATTTCTCATCTCTAAAAAAAATCAAAATCACTTGCTTAATTCAGCACAAGCTAGTTGATGATGGCAACCTTCTCTCATGAGACAATGGTATTCTGCATCTAGCCTGATGCACTGCAGCATCTATACAGTCAAAGCTGGAGTTCCCTCTCCAGATGCAGGCCTGAGTGAATGATAAGGAGACCTAGGTTTGATCAGTTACCAGGGTTCTTCTCTTTGCGTTACACTGTCTGACAGAAAGGCAAGCCAATACAGTCAGAGCAAGCGCAGCAGCAGGAGTTGCCAGAATAGTGTTGCAGTGCTTTACCATGTCTTTGCTGTTCCTAAAGCATCCGTGAGGTCGTGGAGTTATTTGCCCAAAGCTGGTGAAAATTTGAAAATATTTTCAATTTTGATCAAAATAATGGAGATTATTATCGTAGTTATGGTGCTATTAAAATGAAAGTGAAATCCTTAAGTCATTCTTCTTAAAAAGACTTGGGTAAAAGAAACGTCAATTCCCTAATGGTGAAAATATGAAAATATTTCCAATTTTGACAAAAATAACCTAGATCCTTGTCATAGTTGTACCAAAACAAGCTAGTTATACTTGCAATAAACATCTGTTTCTAAACATTTAATGATAGATTCTCCTTCCCGTCTCAATTACTTACATCCAAATACAATGGTTACACTTTACTTGTAGTAGCTCTCATGTAATGTCTTATAGTTTTTTGTAGACTCTGGTTTTAATAACCACAAACTTGCTATTGGACAAAAATCACCTTACACCCAACTATCTAAACATTTTCACTAATCATAATACATAATTCCCCTTTCATATATACATACAAACAAAATGAATAATAAAATTGAACTCTGGCTTGAGTATTTTAAACGCATATAAATATTTTACTTAATTATCTTGCATAGCCCACACTAAAAAATCTTCTACCAAACAAAAATACATTTGCTTAGAGGCTGAAAGATTTTATCTAATTCTTTACTACACAAACTTCTCACATTAATCAGAAATAAAAAATGTAAGACATCTATTAAAGAAATTGTTATAATATACTTTTTGCATTTATTAAACAAAAAAAAAAACGAAATGTCTTTTACAAGTCGAATGTATAATTTCACATCCAGTTTCCAGACACATGAACTAAAAGAATTTTAAATATGTTTTCATTATTGTTAAGAAATGAATAACTGTTAAAAAAATCCATAATTGAATTGTTTTATGAGATCTTTGAACATAATCTTGTTCAAATCTAATTAATGTAATTTTTGTAAATAGAATAGTTTAGATTTGGTTTAAGTGTATAGTAGAAAAACATTTTTAAAATAACATAACTTTTCTGATTTATATATTTTTAAAGCTAATTCAAGCAGGTTCTTATGAGTTTCAACAATTGTGATAAAGCTTTTTACATATTTATAAACAAAGAGAAAACATTTACCAAATAATCTTGAAAGTTTAGATAAAATAAATTCTAAAAACTATACATTTAAAATAAGAAAAAAAAAATTCTGTTCATTTTCATTAAAATCTGATAAGTTATCTGATTTTTGCAAGATTCCTTGATTCAAGCTTTTTTTTTTCTTTATACTATATGTTAAAAACAAAAATTTTAGAACCCAGGTTATGTTTCATTAAAAAAAAAAATGCTTTTTTTTCTCATGTATAAAAAGAAATAAAATAAAATGACTCTCTCTAGTAATACCATACAATTTCATGCTATTTGGAAAAAAATAAATATCCAACAAATTTCAGTATTTATAGACTGAGTTAGAAATATCTGGGGAAAAGCTTTAGTTGGTTCTGGAAATAGCGAAACTGTGGTCTGAAAACTTTTTTTTTTTTTTTTTAATACAAATGCTTTAGTAAATTGGTGACTTGACAAAACAAAATAGGCA